>NC_045994.1:617928-755428 GCF_010909765.2 Amblyraja radiata
CTTAGTTGCTGAAACCCAGGCAACATTCTAGTAAATCTCCTCTGTACTCTCTATTTTGTTGACATCCTTCCTATAATTAGGCGACCAAAATTGTACACCATACTCCAGAATTGGCCTCACCAATGCCTTGTACAATTTTAACATTACATCCCAACTTCTATACTCAATGCTCTGATTTATAAAGGCCAGCACACCAAAAGCTTTCTTTACCACCCTATCTACATGAGATTCCACTTTCAGGGAACTGTGCACAGTTATTCCCAGATCCCTCTGTTCACCTACATTCTTCAATTCCCTACCATTTACCATGTACGTCCTATTTTGATTTGTCCTGCCAAGATGTAGCACCTCACACTTATCAGCATTAAACTCCATCTGCCATCTTTCAGCCCACTCTTCCAACTGGCATAAATCTCTCTGTAGACTTTGAAACTCTACTTCATTACCCGCAACCCCACCTATCTTAGTATCATCTGCATACTTACTAATCCAATTTACCACGCCATCGTCCAGATCATTGATGTACATGACAAACAACAGTGGACCCAACACAGATCCCTGTGGCACCCCACTCGTCACTGGCCTCCAACCTGACAAACAACCATCCACCATTACTCTCTGGCATCTCCCATTCAGCCACTGTTGAATCCATCTTGCTACTCCACCATTAATACCCAACCATTGAACCTTCTTAACCAACCTTCCATGAGGAACCTTGTCAAAGGCCTTACTGAAGTCCATATACACAACATCCACTGCTTTACCCTCATCAATTTCCCGAGTAACATCTTCAAAAAATTCAAGAAGATTAGTTAAACATGACCTTCCAGGCACAAATCCATGTTGACTGTTCCTAATCAGACCCTGTTTATCCAGATGCTTATATATATTATCTCTAAGTATTCTTTCCATTAATTTGCCCACCACTGACGTCAAACTAACAGGTCTATAATTGCTAGGTTTACTCTTAGACCCCTTTTTAAACAATGGAACAACATGCGCAGTACGCCAATCCTCCGGCACTATTCCCGTTTCTAATGACATTTGAAATATTTCTGCCATAGCCCCCTGCTATTTCTACACTAACTTCCCTCAATGTCCTAGGGAATATCCTGTCCGGACCTGGAGACTTATCCACTTTTATATTTCTCAAAAGTGTCAGTACTTCCTCTTCTTTGATCCTCATAGTTTCCATAGCTACTCTACTTGTTTCCCTTACCTCACATAATTCAATATCCTTCTCCTTGGTGAATACCGAAGAAAAGAAACTGTTCAATATCTCCCCCATCTCTTTTGGCTCTGCAGATAGTTGGCCACTCTGACTCTCTAATGGACCAATTTTATCCCTCGTTATCCTTTTGCTATTAATATAGCGGTAGAAACCCTTCGGATTTACTTTTACCTTACTTGCCAAAGCAACCTCATATCTTCTTTTAGCTTTTCTAATTTCTTTCTTAAGATTCTTTTTACATTCTTTATACTCCTCAAGCACCTCATTTACTCCATGCTGCCTATAACTATTGTAGATCTCCCTCTTTTTCCGAACCAAGTGTCCAATTTCCCTTGAAAACCATGGCTCTTTACAATTTTTACGATTTCCTTTCAACCGAACAGGGACATAAAGATTCTGTACTCTTAAAATTTCACTTTTAAATGTACTCCATTTCTCTTCCACATCTTTCCCATAAAACAAACTGTCCCAATTTACTCCTTTTAAATCCTTTCGCATCTCCTCAAAGTTAGCCTTTCTCCAATCAAAAATCTCAAACCTAGGTCCAGTTTTGTCCCTCTCCATAATTATATTTGTACACTGGAAGGCTCGATTGTAATCATGTACAGTCTTTCCGCTGACTGGATAGCACGCAACAAGAAAGCTTTTCACTGTACATCGGTACACGGGACAATAAACGCAACTCAACTTAATTAAGTCTGAAAAAGGGTCTCGACCCGAAACGTCGCCTGTTCCTTCTCTCCAGAGATGCTGCCCATCCCGCTGAGTTACTCCAGCACTTTGTGTCTACCTTTGAACTAAACTAAAGGTTCTTGTCACCTTGAATGTTTCATAGAAACATAGACATAGAAAATAGGTGGAGGAGTAGGCCATTCGGCCCTTCAAGCCTGCACCGCCATTCAAATGATCATGGCTGATCATCCCTTTAGCCACATCTAACTCCCTCTTAAATATAGCCAATGAATTGGCCTCAACTACCTTCTGTGGCAGAGAATTCCAGCGATTCACCACTCTTGTGAAAAATGTTTTTCTCATCTCGGTCCTAAAATATTTCCCCCTTATCCTTAAACTGTGACCCCTTGTTCTGGACTTCCCCAACATCGGGAACAATCTTCCTGCATCTAGCCTGTCCAACCCCTTAAGAATTTTATAAGTTTCTGTAAGAGCCCCCCTCAATCTTCTAAATTCTAGCGAGTACAAGCCAAGTCTATCCAGTCTTTCTTCATATGAAAGACCTGACATCCCAGGAATCAGTCTGGTGAACCTCAGTATTCCCTCTATGGCAAGAATGTATTTCCTCAGATTTGGAGACCAAAATCGTACGCAATATTCCAGGTGTGGTCTCACCAAGACCCTGTACAACTGCAGTAGAACCTCCCTGTTCCTATACTCAATCCTCTGGTTGCTCCGGTTTTCTCCCACGTCCCAAAGACGTGCGGGTTTGGAGGTTAATGGGTCTATAAAACGCCCCTAGTTTATATAGTTTAGAGACTCACCATTTAGCCCACTGACCAGCGATGATCAGCTGTTCACACTAGTTCTATGTGATCGCACTTTTTCATCCACTCGCTACACACTCAGGGCAAGTGTGACCCCCTCCACTACACCTCCTCTCCCCGTCTCTGTAATGGTCTAGCTAGTGCAGGAGGCTGAGGGTGATCTTGTCGAGGTGCCGGCTGTATCAGGTCGGTGAAGTTCCTGCCTCTCCTTCATCTCTCACATCTTCTCCAGGAATTCCCAGCCGGATTGCCGCTCCAGCCCGCCCGGATACTGCTGTCTGGGATTTGGAAAGGTGAGTGAGATACGGGTCTCACCCCTCGGCTATCTCCCCTCCCCACCCACCCTCTCCTCCCACCACCCACGGCTGTCTACCCCCACCCTATCCCCCCGCAGCTGTCTCACCCCCCCACCCACCCTCTCCACCCACCACCCACGGCTGTCTACCCCCACCCTCTCCCCCCCGCAGCTGTCTCCCCCACCCCTACATCTCCTCAGCGGTCCGTCCGCACCCCCCCCCCCCCCCCCCCCCCCCCACGTTGGGTTCCTCCTCTCTCCTTGGGGGTTCTGCAGGCTTTGCCTAACACTCTTTACATATTTCCCTCTCTCCCCTCCTCTCTTTCTCCCTTTCCCCCCTTTCCCCTCTCTCCCTCCCTTTCCCCCTCTCTCCCCTTTCCTTTCTCTCCCTCCCCCAGCTGTGCCACTGTGGATACCACGGTCTGGGTCTCTGGGCCACCGTACCACTGGTGTGTGACCGGGAGCTGATCAGTGTGGACAGCGAGCCTGACCTCACCTACTCCAACGGGCCCTTCACTCTCATGTGTAGGTGAGTCCCACAACCCCTCCCCCTCCCGTTCCTCCGCCGGCCAAATCTCCACAGCCCAGAGACCTGCCTTCCATCCTGACCTCAGGTGGTGTCTGGACGGAGTTTGCAGGTTCTCCCTGTGACCGCGTGGGTTTTCTCCGGGGGCGTTGCTTTCCTCCCACATCCTAATGGACCAGTCCCACTTTGGTGACTTTTTAGGCGAGTGCAGGAGACTCTGCGCTCACCACATGGTCGCCACACGTTCGCTGGTGGTCTCTGGTGAGTCTCCATGGTCGCGAGGAGTTCCTGCATTCTGGGAACTAGTCGCGGCCTCAGTATGGACGCCATGGAGAAAATCGATAATCCTGTAGTCGTAGGTGCAGTTGTAGTGTGGTCGCCATGTAGTTATGGGTAGCCGTAGGTAGTTTTAGTTAATCGCCTTTGCCGTCATTTTCATTGGCTCATTGGGGAAAAAACGTATGCACACAGAGAGTGGCGAATCTGTGGAATTGTCTACCACAGAAGGTAGTTGAGGCCAGTTCATTGGCTATATTTAAGAGGGAGTTAGATGTGGCCCTTGTGGCTAAAGGAATCAGGGGTTATGGAGAGAAGGCAGGTTGAGGATACTGAGTTGGACGATCAGCCATGATCTTATTGAATGGCGGTGCAGGCTCGAAGGGCCGAATGGCCTACTCCTGCACCTATTTTCTAAGTTTCTATGTAAGCAAGAGTTTTCAGAAGCAAGGATAACCGACTGGTAATGTTAAATGCCCGCCAAACTTTACAGCTGTGTATCTCTGGCATTAAAAGTTGTCTGGCTTCTTAAAAGTGTCTCCACTTCTTCTCGCCCTCTCTTTTAAAAGACTTACCGTAGACTGTGCTAGCAGTCTTAATTACAGCGTCAACCTTCCTGTTCATTGCGGTCTGTGTCTGTATCACCTTGGCTTTGCACCGTGTGAATTTCAGACAGTGCTCCCCCTCTTGCCCTGGCCCCCGCCTTTGCGATGTGTTTGTGTGTGTGTTCCACTCTGACAGTTGCCGTTCCAGTTCCTGGTTTCTCAGGCGACTGCCGGCAACTGGACAGTCGCCAGCAGTCCACTGAAAATCGCCTAAGTGAGACGGGCCCATAAAGATGTGCTGGTTTGTAGGTTAATTGGCCTGTTTAAATTGTCGGGAGTGGATAAGAAAGTTGGATTACGGCCTGCGTCCAGGCTAAATGAAATTCCCACTGAATTAATGGACTGTAACATACAGGAGCAGAATGTATACCTTTTCCCTGTGGGATAACCACGTGGGTTTTCACCGGGAGCTCCGGTCTCCTCACACAAACCAAAGATGTGCTGTTTGCAAGTTAATTGGCTTCAGTAAATTGTCCCCAGTGTGTGTGGGACAGTGTTAGTGTGCGGGGTCAGCACAAATTTGGTGGGGAAGGGCCAATTTCCACGCTGTATCTCTAAACTAAACTAGTGTACTGGGCGGTGCGGACTTGGTTGCATCTCTATACGAAACTAAAGCTTTTTTGCCCAGAGAGGGGGAGTTACAGCATGTTTCACTGACGGGGGGGGGGGGGGGGGGGGGGGGGGGCCGGTGTGGTGCTGATCACCTCTGTATTTGTGTCGTTACCCCCCCCCCCCCTCCCCTCCAGCCGCGTGTGGGAGGGGCAGCGTGTGACGGTGAGGCAGCTGGCGGCCCCCTCCCACCCCCACTGCACCAAGGCTCAGGGCACCGTCGATCTGCTCATCCACGAGCAGCAGCACTCCAGGTACCCCGCAGGGAGGCAGCATCGATGGGCTGAATAACAGAGGTGGGGGGCGCGGAAGGAGGGTAGAGAGAGGACGGCCCAAGGGCAGAGATAAAGAGGGAGCGGGGGAGACAGAGAAAGAGGGATAGAGTTGGAAGTTCAGATTGTGGGCTAAATGGCCTGGTTCCCATCATGTGACCGTCTCTCCCACCCTCCCTCCCTCCTTTCTCTCTCTCCCCCCCCCTCTCTCCCTCCCTCTCTCTCTCCCCCTCTCTCTCTCTGTCTCCCTCTCTCTCTCTCCCCCTCTCCCCCTCTCTCCCTCCCTCTCTCTCCCTCCCTCTCCCCCCCCTCTCTTTCTCTCTCTCCCTCCCTCTCTCTCTCTCCCTCTCTCTGTCCCTCTCTCTCTCCCTCTCTCTCCCTCCCTCTCTCTCACTCTCTCCCTCCCTCTCCCCCTCTCCCTCATCCCTCCCTCTCCCCCCTTCCCTCCTCTTCCCTCTTACCTCCCTCTCCTCCCCCTTCCCTCCCTCTCCCCCCTTTCCCTCCCTCTCCCCCCCTTCCCTCCCCTCCCTCTCCCCCCTTCCCTCCCCTCCCTCTCCCCCCCTTCCCTCCCCTCCCTCTCCCCCCCTTCCCTCCCCTCCCTCTCCCCCCCCTCCCTCCCTCTCCCCCCCCGTCCCTCCCTCCTCCGCCCCCTTCCCTCCCTCCCCCCCTTCCCTCCCTCTCTCCTCCCCCCTTCCCTCCCTCTCCCCCCCCTTCCCTCTCTCTCCCCCTCCCTCTCCCCCACTCTCTCCCCCAGTCACCTACGCCACCCCGGACTGCTGCTGCTGATGGCGGTCTGTGTGTCGGAGAGTCTGCAGGGGGTGCGGCTGGTGTACGAGAGAGTTGGGCTGGGCTCCCTCTACACCCTGCTTCACACGCAGGTGAGCGCCCCTTGCCTCATCCCTCTCCCCTCGCCCCTCTACTCCCACGCCCTTCCCCCCTCATCCCCCTCGCCACTTCCCCCTAGCCCCTTTCCACCTCACCCTCTTGCCCCTCTGCCCTCTCTCCCCCCTCCCTCTACCATGTCTGTGCCCCGTACCCTCTCTCCCGTTGCAGAGTGGACAGCGGGCTGGGATGGGCACAGAGCGAGCTGCCACCCTCCTGGGCCAGGTGTGTGACGCCGTGATCTACCTGCATGCCCGCGGCTGCCTGCACCGCTGCCTCTCCTCACACGCCGTGCAACTGGTGGGACCCCACCGCGCCAAGCTCACCAACCTAGAGTACCTGCACCACGGGTGAGAGGACGCGGGTAGACAGAGAGACACAGACAGAGAGACACACAGATAGAGACACGCACACAGACAGAGAGACACACAGAGAGACACACAGAGAGAGAGAGTTTAGTTCAGTTTATTATTTTCATGTGGACCAAGGCACAGGGAAAAGTTTTTGGAGCTGAGAGTGGGAGAGAAAGAGAGAGATGAAGAGGGGGTGTGAGGAGGGTTTAATGTGTAATGAGGTACAGTGAGAGGGGGGAGACTGGGAGAGGAAGGAGGGGGAGAGGAGGAAGGAGGAGAAGGGTGGATGGGAGAGACGGTGGATGGGAGGGAGGGGGGAGGAGGAGGGGAGAGGGGTGGATGGGGAGAAGGGGGAGAGCAGAGGTAGAGGAGAGAGGAGAGGGGATAGGAAAAGGGGGAGGTTTAGTTGAGAAGAGTGCTGATGGTCGAGGTGAGAGGGATGTTGGCGGATAGGATGGACGGTGTTAGAGTGGTGAGATGGATGGAGGAGCGGAGAGTTGTGGGGGGGTGATTGTGGGTTTTTGGTTGTCTGGCCTCTCTCCTCCCTCCAGACCGCCTGGACTCTGTGAACCGCCGCCTGGCCTCTCCCCCCGTTCCTCATCAGCTGCACAACTGGCTTCCCCCCGAGATCATTGGCGGCTTCCTGGGGTCGGAGCGCTCCGACATCTACAGCCTCTGCGCTGTCACGCAGGAGATCTACACAGGTGGGGATCGGGAAAAGTGTGGGGGAGGGGTGGGGGCTCGGTGGGTCGGGCAGCGTGTGAGTGGAGGGAATTACGCTGTCTCTTGTGTTCCAGGCCGGATCCCCTGGGAGGGGGCTGACGGGCGGGCAGTGAGGGAGATGATGTCTTCGGGCTGCTCCCTCCCCCCTGTCCCTGGGCTCCCCCCGCCACTCCAGACCCCCCTGCACCGCGGCACCCGGCTGCGGCAGCGAGACCGCAACCTTACGCTGCAGGAGATGCGGCGGGTATTGCAGGCGCAGCTGCAGGTAGGGCCTGGGTTAGTTTATCATCACCTGTACCGACTGCGCTGCAGTGTCCAGTCACCCCCAACACTCGCACCTCTCCCTCTCTCTATGTCTGCCTCTGTCTCTGTCTGCCTCTGTCTCTGTCTGCCTCTGTCTCTGTCTGCCTCTGTCTCTGTCTGCCTCTGTCTCTGTCTGCCTCTGTCTCTGTCTGCCTCTGTCTCTGTCTGCCTCTGTCTCTGTCTGCCTGTCTCTGTCTGCCTCTGTCTCTGTCTCTGTCTGCCTCTGTCTCTGTCTGCCTCTGTCTCTGTCTGCCTCTGTCTCTGTCTGCCTCTGTCTCTGTCTGCCTCTGTCTCTGTCTGCCTCTGTCTCTGTCTGCCTGTCTCTGTCTCTGTCTGCCTGTCTCTGTCTCTGTCTGCCTCTGTCTCTGTCTGCCTCTGTCTCTGTCTGCCTCTGTCTCTGTCTGCCTCTGTCTCTGTCTGCCTGTCCCTGTCTCTGTCTGCCTCTGCCTCTGTCTCTGTCTGCCTGTGTCTGCCTCTGCCTGTGTCTGCCTCTGCCTGTGTCTGCCTCTGCCTGTGTCTGCCTCTGCCTGTGTCTGCCTCTGCCTGTGTCTGCCTCTGCCTGTGTCTGCCCCTGCCTCTCTCTCCCTGCCTCTCTCTCCCTGCCTCTCTCTCCCTGCCTCTCTCTCCCTGCCTCTCTCTCCCTGCCTCTCTCTCCCTGCCTCTCTCTCCCTGCCTCTCTCTCCCTGCCTCTCTCTCCCTGCCTCTCTCTCCCTGCCTCTCTCTCCCTGCCTCTCTCTCTCCCTCCCTGCCTCTCTCCCCCTCCCTGCCTCTCTCTCCCTCCCTGCCTCTCTCTCCCTCCCTGCCTCTCTCCCCCTCCCTGCCTCTCTCTCCCTCCCTGCCTCTCTCTCCCTCCCTGCCTCTCTCTCCCTCCCTGCCTCTCTCCCCTCATTGCCTCTCTCCCCCTCTTTCCTCTCTCCCCCTCCCGCCTCTTCTCCCCTCCCTCCTCTCTCCCCCCTCCCTGCCTCTCTCCCCCTCCCTGCCTCTCTCTCCCCCTCCTGCCTCTCTCTCCCTTCCTCTCTCCCTCCCTGCTCTTCCTCTCTCCCCCCTGCCTCTCTCTCCCTCCCTGCCTCTCTCTTCCTCTCTCCCTCCCCTGCCCTCTCTCCCCCTATTGCCTCTCCCCCCTCATTTGCCTCTCTCCCCTCCCGCCTGCTCCCCCTCCCTGCCTCTCTCCCTCTCCCCCCTCCCTGCCTCTCTCCCCCTCCCTGCCTCCTCTCCTCCCCCTGCCTCTCCCCCCGCCCTGCCTCTCTTCCCCCCTCCTGCCTCTCTCTCCCTCCCTGCCTCTCTCCCCCTCCCTGCCTCTCTCTCCCTCCCTGCCTCTCTCTCCCCCCCTGCCTCTCTCCTCCCTCCCTGCCTCTCTCCCTCCCTCCCTGCCTCTCTCTTCCCTCCCTGCCTCTCGCTCCCTCCCGGGCCTCTCTCATCCCTCCCCCCTGCCTCTCTCACCCTCATTGCCTCTCTCTCACCCGCATTGCCTCTCCTCCCCTCATTGCCTCTCTCCCCCTCAGTTGCCTCTCTTCCCCTTCCTCCTTCTTCTCCCCCTCCCTGTCCTCTCTCTCCCTCCTGGCCTCTCTCTCCCTCCCTGGCCTCTCTCTCCCGCCCTGCCTCTCTCCCGCCTCATATGCCTCTCTCCCCTCAGTGTGCCCTCTCTCCCCCTCATTGCCTCTCTCCCCCCTCCCTGCCATGTCTCTCCTCCGGCGCTCTCGTCTGCCCTCCTGCCTCCTCCCACTCCCCTGCCTTCTCTCGCCCCGCCCTGCCTCTCTCCCTCCCCTCCCTGCCTCTCGTCGCCTCCCTGCCTCTTCTCACCCCTCCCTGCCTCTCGTCCCCTCATTGCCTCTCTCCCCCTCATTGCCTCTCTCCCCCTCATTGCCTCTCTCCCCCTCATTGCCTCTCTCCCCCTCCCTGCCTCTCTCCCCCTCCCTGCCTCTCTCCCCCTCCCTGCCTCTCTCTCTCTCCCTGCCTCTCTCCCCCTCCCTGCCTCTCTCCCCCTCATTGCCTCTCTCCCCCTCATTGCCTCTCTCCCCCTCATTGCCTCTCTCCCCCTCATTGCCTCTCTCCCCCTCACTGCCTCTCTCTCCCTCCCTGCGCCTTTCCCTCCCTGCGCCTCTCTGTCTCTCTTGCTCTCTGTCTCACTCTCTCTCTCCAACAGGAGCTGGGGCTGGTTGCCATGGCTGGACCAGTCGGTGGCAGCCAGGCACGGGGCACGCAGCGCCATCACACGATCCCCAGCCGGCAACTTGGACGGGGAGCAGACACGGTGGATGCAGCCGCAAAGCTGCAGCAGCAGCAACCTGCCGGGAGCAGTGGAGGTGGCGGTTAGTGATGGAGATTCCTGGGACCCGCTGCCCCACACAGACCCTGCTCCTCCTCAACTCCTTCCACCCCCACCCATCCAGGGCTCTCGCTTAACATTTTTTCCCTGTTGCCAGCTGGGCAACCTAGGCAGCTTTTTAGGTTGCCAAATGACAGTTTAGGCATGACATGTGCGATAATGTGCTCGGAAGAAGTGCGTAATTACTGGTCAGAATTTTGGTCAATGAAGCATTCACATATTATTTTTTGCTTCAATTAAAGTCGTAAACTAAACATATTCACCAATCAAGACATGATATATACCACAATGACATGCAGCAAAATTACAATACATTATCTCATCTCTTATTACACGTTGCAATGAATGCAATTTCTATTATTTCTTTCCACTTCCAAACAAAATTCTGGTTGGATTATTCAGCGTATGATTAACCTCAGTGAGACCAAGTGCAGGCTTGGCGATCGCTTCACACAACACCTACACTCAGTTCGCAATAACCAACCTGATCTCCCGGTGGCTCAGCACTTCAACTCCCCCTCCCATTGCTAATCCGACCTTTCTGTCCTGGGACTCCTCCATGGCCAGAGTGAGGCCCACCGCAAATTGGAGGAGCAGCACCTCGTATTTCGCTTGGGTAGTTAACACCCCAGCGGTATGAACATTGGCTTCTCCAATTTCAGGTAGTCCTTGCTTTCTCCCTCCTTCCCCTCCCATTCCCAGCTCTCCCACAGCCTACTGTCTCCGCCTCTTTCTTTTTCCCGACATCAGTCTGAAGAAGGGTCTTGACCCGAAATGTCACCTATTCCTTTGCTCCATAGATGCTGCCTCATCCGCTGATTTTCTCTAGCTTTGTCTACCAACGGGATCCTACCACTGACCACATCTTCCCATCTCCTCCCCTGTCGGCTTTCTGCAGAGACCCACCGTAACTCCCTGGTTATTTTGTCCCTTCCCACACAAACCACCCCCTTTCCTGGCACTTTCCCTTGCAACCGCAGGAAATGCTACACTTGTCGCTTTACCTCCCCCCTTGACTCCATTCAGGGACACAAGCAGTCTTTCCAGGTGCGGCAGAGATTCACCTGCACCTCCTCCAACCTCATCTATTGCATCTGCTGCTCTAGGTGTCACCTACTCTACATCAGTGAGACCAAGCATAGGCTTGACAATCGCGTTGCCCAACACCTCCGCTCGGTTTACAATAACCAACCTGATCTCTCGGTGACTCAGCACTTCAACTCCCCTTCCCCCTCCCATTCCGAATCCAAACTTTCTGCCCTAGGCCTCCACCATGGCCAGAGTGAGGCCCACCGTAAATTGGAGGAGCAGCACCTCATATTTTGCTTGGGCAGTGGTATGAAAATTGACTTCTCCAATTTCAGGTGGTCCCTGCATTCTCCTCCGCTTCCCAGCTCTCCCTCAGCCTACTGTCTCCGCCTCTTCCTTTCTTCTTCCCGCACCCTCACATCAGTCTGAAGAAGGGTCTCGATCCAAAACGTCGCCTATTTCCTTCGCTCCATTGATGCTGCCTCACCCGCTGAGTTTCTCCAGCATTTTTGTCTACCCATTCACACAAGTTCTGTTATCCCACTTTCCTCACCCACTCCCTACACATTAGGGGCAATTTTACAGAGACAAGTTAACCTACAAAGCCAATGCGTCTTTGGGATGTGGGGGGAAACCTACATGCTTGCAGGGAGAATGTGCAAACTCAACACAGACGGTGCCCGAGGACAGGATCGAACACAGACCTCTACAAGTCCACCAGCTGTGCCACTACATTTTATTTTCCAACACACAAAAAATTATACGTTGATAACTTTGGTTACTAAAAAAAATAAACTATCCATTTTCAGTCTTAAATCTCCACGTGATACTATGTCCCCCTTTACGGCTACTGTATGTTTTACTTTGGAGTCACGTGAGTGATTCCGTGAAGAAGTCCGCATGCGCGTCATTACGTCTAAAGCATGGCGCACTGGCGGGGCGCAGCTCCACCAGCGGTAAGTTTAAAACCCTGAGGTAAGTTTTTAAAACTTAACTGAGGTCTTTTCTCCGGTCGGGAATCTTGTTTACAGGAGCAAATGGTGAAAGGAAGGTCGAGGCGGTCCGCTGCGAAAACAGCTACAGAAGACCGCGGGAGTGCGGGTAGTGGGTGGCCGTCTCTCTCGCCTTCCGAGCCACTGTGGCTAGGCCGGAAAGCTACCAAAAAATCGAACAGGCCCGTTGACTCTGATGAGTCGGGCCAGGAGGATGGTCCTCTCACAATGGATGCCGTTTTGGGGCTGCTGTCCAGAATGGAGCACCTCATGGAGAGGATGCTCCATCAAGAAATGCTCGAGGAAGGGGGCCCGTGGCAGCAGCACCTGTAGAAGGCTGCATGATGTCTCCCTCTTGGAGGAGGTGAGCTCACGGAGTCAGTTTTGTTCTGACTCCGAGCCCGGAGGTATAGCTGATGAGTATACCTCCAGGCAAGGAGACCAGGAGTTAGTGGTGCCAAGCATGGCATCCATATTTGCCATACCTGCCGGAACGGGGGAACCACTTAATGAGGATCTGGCCAGGACCATAAATTATATGGTTTCTCATCAACTGCAAGACCTCACCATGGAGGAAACTGCCAAAAAATACCAAACGCCGGCTAATTGCACATCAATTAAAGGTCCCGCTGTGAACCACCCAATCTGGGGGCACATGGCAGCGGGAATCAGCACAAGAATTAAGGCTCCAGAAGTTCCTCAAGCTCTTTGCTTCAGGAATAACAGCTTTTGCCCGGTCGGTGGATGGTGAGGCTCTGTCTGAAGTTCAGCAGGATGCACTTGCCCTCATGTGCAATGCACAGTTTGAAATCAACTGTTTGAGGAAGACTGCAATCTGGCCGATGCTCAATCCAAAATTTGCAGCTCTATGCAAGACAAGCACCGTGCAGCCGCCGAATTTGCTGTTCGGGGATGACTTGTCAAAACAGGTCAGAGAATTAGATGATGAGGCAAAAAACAGTTGGCCTCATAAGAGCACAGCAAAAATCCTCGCCGGCGGCAGCACCCCTACAAACGGTCGGCTGAATCGGGTTCAGGCCAAGGACCAAGCCGGCCCTTGCCAAGTATGCGCAGTTGGCACACGCCAACATTCCCCTCCAGAACACGAGGGCAGAAGTTTCTGCCAACCATGGAGGTAGGTGGCCAGTTACTACCTGGTGGGAGATTACGTTTGTTTTTCAATCAGTGGTGTCGCATAACATCAGACTCGTTTATACTGCACAGTATACTAGGTTTCCGGATTGAATTCATTTTTAAATTATGCCCACCTACACAGCATACACCTAGCCGGAAGTTGTCTTTTTCGCAACAAGAGTCCTTAGAGGTACAAACTGGGATTGAAACACTAGCTAAAAAAGGGGTAATTGAGACGTCTTTTCATCAATCTCACCAATTGTCTATAATATATTTTCTAAACAAAAGAAGGAGGGTGGGTGTCGGATTATTCTTGACATAACTAGGCTTAACTCCTATGTGCAGTATAAACATTTCAAAATGGAAACTTTTCTTATTGCCAAACAGCTGGTTTCTAAAGGGTACTACATGGCATGCATAGACCTCCAAGATGCATACTATTCGGTACCCATTCATCACAATCATCGGAGATATTTGAAATTTAGCTGGATGAAGCAATAATGGCAGTTTAAAGCATTGTCTAATGGTTTAACTTCGGCTCCGAGGTTATTTACAAAATTGCTAAAACCAGTGTTGGGCCTACTGCGGGCTCAGAATCATATTGTAATGGCCTATTTGAATGATATCCTAATCATAGGCTAGATCCAGAAATCAGCTGAATTATCTATTTCAGCTACCAAACGCTTGGTTGAGAGTTTGGGGTTTCTCATCCATCCAGTCAAATCAAAATTGATCCCATCCAGAGTTATTGATTATTTGGGGTTCACCATTAATTCAACTCGCATGTCTGTGATTCTGCCTCCAGGCAAGAGGTCAGAATTACTCGAAGCCTGTAGCAAGCGCGTTGATGAGCAACTATCTTCTATTCGGCTGGTTGCGAGTGTAATTGGTAAATTAGTGGCTGCTTTTCCAGCCGCACAGTTTGGACCTCTGCATTATCAAAATTTGCAACGTGCAAAGGAACACGCACTCAAACGTCATGCAGGGCATTTTAATAGACCTATGCGGTTACCAGCTGAAGCCGTTGCTGAGTTACAATGGTGGATAGCAAATATTTGGCTTTGCACCGGGAAAATGCGGATTGACAGACATTCAGTTGTTTTGCAAACTGATGTTAGTGCTTTAGGATGGGGAGCTACTGATACCATCTCCAGCTGTGATGGCAGATGGAATATGCATGAGGCATTACTTCTTCAATCACATGGTATTAACTATTTAGAGTTATTGGGAGCACTCTGGCCTACAAGCGTATTGTACTAATATGCATGATTTGCATGTGCAGCTTCAGATTGACAATACTACAGCAGTAGCATATATTAATCACATGGGTGGAATCAAATCGGTATCATGTGATAAATTGGCTAACCTTATTTGGCACTGGTGTATTACAAGAAACATCTGGATTTCAACTATCTACTTACCAGGTAGATTTAACATGGTGGCAGACACCAGGTCACGAAAGTTCAATGACAACACAGAATGGACGTTGAATCGTGAAATATTCAAAGAGATTGTCTCTCGGTATGGTGTACCAGACATTGATTTATTTGCACCCAGATTGAATCACCAGTTACCAAAGTATGTTTCATGGGAACCAGACCCAGGGGCAGAAGCGGTAGATGCATTCTCGCTACACTGGGGTGGAATGTTTGTATATACATTTCCCCTATTTTGCCTCATCAGTCGGTGCTTGCTTAAGATCGAGCAGAACTCTGCCTCAGGCATTTTCGTAGTTCCCGACAGGCCTACACAACCATGGTTCCCACTAATTCTAAGATTAAAAACACAGCCTTTTATGGCTATCCCCAAAAGCTACATGACCATATTAATCTGTTGGTTTGCAGATTCTGAGGAGACCGTTCCTGGGGCTCGGACTATCAGGGCGTGCGGTGGATGTGATTACTGCAGCCTGGAGGGATAGTACTAAAAAACAATATATTTCTCATATCAAGCAATGGGAGATGTTCTGCTTGCAGTCAAACATTTCATATCACACAGCAAGCGTACCTGATGTGTTGGAATTTCTTTCCACATTATATTTTGATGAGCGACTAAGCTATAGTGCCAGGAGTGCCTTGTCATCCTACCTGTGCCAAGGAATGGGACAACACTGTTGGATCTCACCCTTTAGTATCACGATTCATGAAGGGTATTATTAACTGTAATCCCCCCCAGGCCCAGATACACGGAAATTTGGGATGTGAGCGTGGTTCTCGAGCTGCTTCACCAATGGGCTCCAGCAACATCTCTGTCATTGGCCAGACTGACTCAAGGTGGTTATGATAATGGCGCTGATTTCAGCGCAACACGTCCAGACGTTGTAGAAGCTTCGACTGGACAGGATGGTTTCGTCTAAATAACAACTTTTTATGTTTATGATTTACTTAAGCAGAGCAGGCCAGGGACGTCAGGGCTTAAACTTAATTTTATGTCGTACCCCATAGACCTTCGCCTCCGTGTACTCACGCACTTACAGCAGTACATCAAGGTCACCAAGAGCCTCAGTGGCTCCGAACTGGCAGTATTCGTCAGTCATAAGAAGCCTCATAACAAGGTGTCAGTACAGACCATCTCAAGGTGGTTAAAACAGGTTCTGATTTGTGCTGAAGTGGACACTGATGTGTTTAAATCTCACTACACCAGGGCGGCTTCAACGTCAGCAGGACGCCCCTCTAGACCAAATCCTCGCGGCCGCAGGATGGTCCAGTGAATTAACGTTTGAGAGGTTCTATCACAAACCTCTTGCCACACCGGGGGTATTTGGGCACTCGATTCTAAATTCTGTTTTGTAGCTTCCCCCTAGGACAGAGGGGTCGCAATTATTTTTCCTTTTGTTGAATAAAGCAGCAACCTGGTTAAGTCTATTATGTTGAAATGCTTTATTTGTTATTTCTCATCCTGTGTCAACCAAGGCAGTGTGTCGCATGGACTCGTACCCACGGCATGAAATCACAGAGCTTTGAAGTCTTCACGGAATCACTCATGTGACTCCGAAGTAAAATAGTAGGAATAGTGAGAACTTACCAGTTTGAAGTTTGATCTTTATTTTATGAGGAGTTACGATGAGCGATTACGTGCCCACCGCTCCCGACCCTCATATCACAAAGGTTATCTGGTAGTTTCTAGATTCTAATCTTACTATGTTACTTCAATTTCTGTTTTCTGTGATTTCACGCTGCTGCTTTGAAGATTGACGCGCATGCGGACTGGCGGGCTTCTTCACGTAATCGCTCATCAGATTAAACTTCAAACTGGTAAGTTCTCGTTTAATCTTACTATTTTAATTCAGTTCATGACTATGGGGCAGTACATTGGCCATAAAGTTGCTGCCTAAAATTGCCAGAGACCAGGAATTGATCCGGAATATGGGTGCTGTCTGTATGGAGTTTGCTCCTTTTTCCGATGATCGCATGGGTTTTCTCCGGGTGCTCTTGTTTACTTCCACATTCCAAAGGTGTGCAGGAACCTTTTTCAGACACAACCTAAAACGTAATATTTTCCTTTTGTCCAGAGATTCTGTCTGACCTGTTGAGTTACTCCAGCTTTTTGTGTCTATATTCAGTTTAAACCAGCATCTGCAGTTCCTTCCGACACACACGATACTATACGATAGAACTTTATTAATCCCAGGAGGGAAATTGTGTGTGTGTGTGTACAGTTGATATATTCATATATAAATATATACAGTTTTATTTACTCATTTATAACTTTGTTTACAGAGTACTATGTTTACATATTCTGTTGTGCTGCTGCAAGTAAGGATTTCATTGGGACGTGAGAGAATAAAACACTCTTGACTCTTGACTTGCTTCGCTAATGTGTGGGATAAAACGAGTGTACGGGTGATCGGTGGTCGGCGTGGGCTGAAGGGCCTGTTTCCACGCTGTATCTTTAAATTAAACTAAAAACACTAAAACCAGAGTAAATCTAAATCTACCCGAAACATCACCCAATTTCTTCTATCCAGAGATCCTGGCTACTCCATGGAGTTCCACCGCACAATTAAGGCGTGGAGTAGTCTTCACCCTACTATAGGTACCCAACCAGAAGCAATTACATTTAAGGTAGCTCTTTTTAACCCTAAGAACCCTTTTTTTTAAGTCCAAGTCAAGAGAGTTTTATTGTCATGTGTCCCAGATAGGACAATGAAATTCTTCCTTGCTGCAGCACAACAGAATATGTAAACATAATACAGAACAGGAGATAAAAGTTCAGTGTGTCCATATACCATAGACCCTATATATATATATATCAGGCACGTGTCATGAGTAATTACTCAAGGTAGGCAAGCGGCTTTAAAAAAAAAATCTTAAACCGCGCATGATTGTTCTCTCCTTTAAAATAAAAATAAGTAACAATTCAATTTGTCCAAGGCTTCTAAATCTTCATTTTTAAATTACTGAAGGTGGGGGACGGAGGATGAAGGCAGGTGGAGAGATGGTGGGGAAAAACGGGAGCACACCGGGACGTTGAATCAGTTGTCATCTTATTGAATGACAATACTAATTCAAGGGTCCAATTGGAAGGAGAGTTCCTTTCACAGCGTGTGGAGAGTCTGTGCCAGGGGTTAAAGATGCGGGGAGGGCAGGATGTTGAGAAGGAGGGGGTCGGAGATCATATCAGACTCACTCACCGCTGCCACAGCGCCCCGGGCACGGACAGCAGAACTGGCCGCCACTTCCGGGGAGGGAAGCAGCTCGGGTGACTGCGAGCGGCTGCCGGGACCCGACAGCAGAGCCGGCTGCCCACTTCAGCACTTTCTGCCGGCCCGCTCACTTCTGGCAGTGCTCTACGTCTGCACACCTCTCACCTACCGCTCGCCAGCTTCACTCATGTCAGTTGCTTCCCTTTATGTTCTTAAATACAATATTTAAAAACATAAAGTACCAAGAAATGTACTTACCACGGTATAGGTACATAAGCTCCATTCTTCTCTCTTTGCTTCCTAACATACCCTAAAGATAATGATAATCCATATTTGAAAAACCCGCCAAGAAACTTGCGCTGCTCGTGCGCAGTAGGCCGCTGCGCATGCGCAGTACAGCAAAGGCAGAATTTCAGCTACCTTCAGCTCCCCTTGAAATTGACGGTTTCAGGCAGCGCTGACGGCACGTGGGCTGCACAGACCTCGTGTTACAAGCGCTGCGGTTGAAAGGCACAGAGAATTATGCCTACCGAAGAGATCGATCTCTTAGATAGGCACAATTCTCCCATGCCTTTACTATTTATATTTAATGATTACCATGTCATAATTTTAGTCAGGGTAGGCAGTGCCCACCTTGCCTACCCTGACGGCACGTGCCTGATATATATACACAATAAATAAACAGGTAAAATGCAAGAGGCTGTTATTTTTCAGTGTTTGGAGTTTGGTGGTGGTGTTTAAATTCTGCGTAAATTCCATTTGAAATATTTTTGGAGGACCAGGAAACCAAGAAGCAAGAGTCACTCCAGGGAGTTGCTCCAGCGAGTGATTCTGCGTTGGTTTTCAGCGGTCGCGGCGAGGCGGCGACCGGACATCAATGGCGGCCAGATCTCCCACAATGCAAACATAGAAACATAGAAATTAGGTGCAGGAGTAGGCCATTCGGCCCTTCGAGCCTGCACCGCCATTCAATATGATCATGGCTGATCATCCAACTCAGTATCCCGTACCTGCCTTCTCTCCATACCCTCTGATCCCCTTAGCCACAAGGGCCACATCTAACTCCCTCTTAAATATAGCCAATGAACTGGCCTCGACTACCCTCTGTGGCAGGGAGTTCCAGAGATTCACCACTCTCTGTGTGAAAAAAGTTCTTCTCATCTCGGTTTTAAAGGATTTCCCCCTTATCCTTAAGCTGTGACCCCTTGTCCTGGACTTCCCCAACATCGGGAGCAATCTTCCTGCATCTAGCCTGTCCAACCCTTTAAGAGGGAAGGGAGGGAGGAAGTGGCCGACGCCAACCAGTTGCAGTGGCAGTGCGCATGTGCAGGGCGGCACTTGCGCACAACCTCGGCCGATGATGTGCTGGCCAAAGATCCTCGTTACAGGATCTTTAGTGCTGGCCATGGTTGTGTGCATGTATAAGGCGGCCTGCCGTGCTGGCAGACGAGGAGCGAGCGAGAGCCGAGACACGGACACGGATAGTGGACGGAGACAGAGAGTGACAGAGAGATAGAGAGGGGTCCCGCTCAGAATTAAACGATAGGTGTCCCGGGTGCTTGCCAAGCCGGGCAAAACGGCATGGCTTTTAGGTTGCCCGGCGGGACCGTAGGTTGCCATTGGCAACCGGGCAACCGATAATTTCGATCCCTGATCACATCGCCAATGCTCCCACCCATACTCTATCTACCCTGTCCCCCCCTCCCCATCACCGTCCCTCCCTACCCGGACTCATATCCCTCCCAACCTGTCCTAACCATGTACCAGTCCAAGTGTCTCTTAAACATTGCCTCAACTACCTCCTCCGGCAGCTCGTTCCATACACCTACCACCCTCTGTGTGGAAAGGTTGCCCCTCAGGTTCTTTTAAAAAAATCATACCCCCCTCACCTTAAACCCATGTCCTCTGGTCCTCGATTCCCCTACTCTGGGCAAGAGACTCTCTGCGTCTACCCGATCTATTCCCCTCATGATCTTATACACCTATATAAGATCACCCCTCATCCTCCTGCGCTCCAAGCTCTCAGCCTGCCCCAACTGCTCGAGTCCCGGCAACATCCTCGTAAATCTTCTCTGCGCCCTTTCCAGCTCGACGACATCTTTCCTCCACACCCCTCCTCCCAAAAGGGTGACTGACACCCCCCCACAGGGTGACTGACACCCCCCCCCCCCCCCCACAGGGTGACTGACACCCCCCCCCCCCACAGGGTGACTGACACCCCCCCCCCACCCACACCGTAACTGATCTCCCCTCCATCCCATAACTGACCCCCCTCCACACCGTGACTGCCCCCCCCACCCCGTGACTGACCCCCCTCCACACCGTGACTGCCCCCCACCCCGTGACTGACCCCCCACCCCATGACTGACCCCCCCACCCCGTGACTGACCCCCCCACCCCGTGACTGACCCCCCCCACCCCATGACTGACCCCCCCCACCCCGTGACTGACCCCCACATCCCGTGACTGCCCCCCCCACCCCGTGACTGGCCCCCCCTCCGCACCATGACTAACCCCCACTCCACCCGGTGACTGATTCCCCCTCCTCCCTAACCACTCTGTAGTGACTGTCTTCGCCTCTTCCCCCACAGAGCTGTGCTACTACGAGATGGGCGTGACCTCCAGCCAGAGTGACAGCTCCACCTGTGGCGCAGAGGGGCCACCGAGCAGCTCCCCCGACAGCAGCCCACCGAGAACGGGGGAGGGGCTGGCAGCCAGGGTGAGGAGATCACCAGGGAGAGAGGGGGGGGTTGTGGGGAGACGGCATGGGGGGGGTGGGGTCAGTGGCCAGGGGGATGAGAGGGGGAGATGGCCAGGGGGAAGGGGAAATCACTGGGGAGGAGGGGAGACTGCCAGGGAGAGGGGTGATTGTGGAGGGATCTCCAGGGTGAGGGCAAGATCCAGAGGGAGAGGGGGACGAGAGGGAGAGGAGAGCCCGTGGTTGATTACTAGCATCCACTTTATTCCGTGTAGGGGATGTGGAGTGGATACGTTGGCACTCTGCCCGCCTTGGGTGTGGCAAGGGGGGAGAGTGGTCATGGACACATGACCAGCGGGCACGGACACAGAGCCATTGAACCAGCAGCGAGTGGGCACGAACGCATTGATGATGCCAGGACCAGCCTGGAGTCAGCCCCGTGTGAGCGCGGCGGGAGGATGAGGGTGTACAGCGTGCGCTACGGCTGCGAGCTGGATTCGCACACGGACAGCAGTCTCCTTGACTCGGACAGCGAAGGAAGCCCCCGGCAACAGTCATCCCCGCACGGCCCCTCACCCAGGGACAAGAGGCAGCTGGCAGCGCCGGTGAGAACATGGCGGGTCAGACAGCACCTGCGTGGGACCAGTGTCGGTCGGTCGGCCGGTGTGGCTGTTTCCCTTCTGTGATTCTGTTACTCTCTCTGTGTTTCAGACGCCGCTGCCCCTGGTTACTCAGACGGCCGCCACTCTCCCAAGGTCCCGGGCCCCTGTCCTGGCCCCAGCAGCCAGCATCCACGAGTCAGCAGGCCTGCTGACCTGGGCCAGCTGCTCCCTGCAGCGGCTCGAGAAGAGCTTTCTCAACGGCATCCAGACCCTAGAGGAGGTGGCCAACCATCACTGGGAGCTAGAGACAGGCGACGAAGAGGAGGAGAGAAGTGAGACTCAGAGCACAGGCAAGGAGACAGACACTCACACGCACACACATGTACATACACACGCGCGCATGCTCACACACACACACAACGGCATCCAGACCCTGGAGGAGGTGGTCAACCATCACTGGGAGATAGAGACAGATGAGGAGAGGAGTGAGACCCAGAGCACAGGCAAGGAGACACACACACACGCGACCGCACGCACACAAACACGCGCCCGACACACGCACAATCACAGTGAAGCTCCTCCTGCACGGTACGCTCCTGTGACGTTTTCTGACCTTGTTGACCAGACGTGACGATGATCAGCCGGGTGTCGAGTTTGGAAGGAGACCAGCAACACGAAGAGTACACGGATCACTCGCTCACCATTGTTGGGGTTCAGGCACTGGAGACAGCACGAGATGCAGCCTCCCAAACCAGCTTAATCACCCTGAACAGCCAGGTACCTCCTGCCCCCGCCTTGGGTCGCCACGGACCGCACCCCTTCCCTCCCTCTCACTCCCCACAAACTTCACCCCTCACGTACCAATCCTTCCCCTGCACTCCAAGACCCCTCTCTGCTCTACAACACTCCCGGTCTACCTGTGACTCCTAGTCCTCTCTCTGGTCCACAACACTCCCCGTCTACCAGTGACTCCTAGACCCCTCTCTGCTCTACAACACTCCCCATCGAATTGTGAAATATGTACCTGTGCTCCTCGACCCCTCTGCAAACTTGCTCATCTTGCCTTGTATGTTCTCATCCAAAACATTGATCTAGATGACAAACAATAACAGCCCAGCACCCAACCCTGAGGCACACCACTAGTTACATTTCTCCAGTCCTGCTGAAAAGCAACGTTCCACCATCACCCTCTGCTTCCTTCTGTTCCCAATGTTGGGCGAGTCCAGAACCAGGGGCCACAGTTTTAGAATAAATGGGAGGTCATTTAAGACTGAGGTGAGAAAAAAGTTTTCACCCAGAGAGTTGTGAATTTATGGAATTCCCTGCCACAGAGAAAAAGTCACTGGATGGATTTAAGAGAGAGTTAGATACAGCTCTAGGGGCTAGTGGAGTCGAGGGATATGGGGAGAAGGCAGGCACGGGTTATTGATAGGGGACGATCAGCCATGATCACAATGAATGGCGGTGCTGGCTCAAAGGGCTGAATGGCCTCCTCCTGCACCTATTTTCTATGTTTCCTTGCATGAAGCCAATTCTCTACCCTGTTGGTCAGCTCTCCCTGGACTCCATTGACGCAGGACTTTAGAGATACATTGCAGAAACCGACCCTTCAGCCCACTGAGTTGGTGCCGACCAGCGATCACCCTGTACACTAATAGTATCCCACACACACTAGGGACTATTTACAGAATCCGATTAACCTATAAACCTGTACATCTTTGGCGCATGGGAGGCAACCGGAGCACCCGGAGAAAACCCACCATCACAGGGAGAACGTGCAAACTCCGTACAGACGACACCCGTAGTCAGGGTGGAGCCCGGGTCACTGGCGCTGTGAGGTAGCAACTCTACCGCTGAGGAGGGGAGTGAGAGGAGGTGAGGAGAGGGGAAATCTACCGCTGAGGAGGAGAGGAGCGGGAAAGATATGAGATGAGAGGAGGAGGTAGAGGAAGGGAGGAGTTGAGAGGGGAAAGAAGGGGGAGAAGAGAGCGGAGGAGAGGGGAGCAGAGGGAAGGAGATGCGTGGAGAGGGGAGGAAAGGTCCATGGGGGTGCTGCAAGCCGGCAACCCTGCCAGCAGCGCGTTAGTTTTTTTCAACGTTTTTTTTTTCAGTGTGTATGTTTGTTTTTAATGTTTCTTTGTGTGTCTTGTGCGGGGGGGGAGGGTAAGAGAGAAACTGCTTTTGCCATGTCGCCTCCCCGTGTCCTAACATCGAGGATCGGTGCGGCCTTTCCCGGAGTTGCGCCCGGGGCTTCAGCAACGTGGACTCTTGTCGCGGAGTGGAGTGCTCCGTTCGCTGGGCTGCGGCAGCCTGAAGCCGGGGTCTGCAGAGCTCCACCGGTGCGCTGTCCTGGGCCTGGGATCCCTCGTTGGGGACCCGGGAGGAGAAGAAGCTCAGACCACCGGCCCGCGGCCAACTTTTACCGCGGGCGTGGCGTGGCGTGGTGTGGACTTGCCATCAGGAGCGGGGTCCCTCACCGGGGACCCCTGGAGTGGAGCTCTGACTGCCGGCCCTGCGGTGCTTTTGGCTGCAGCTCGGCGGGAACTTTCGATCTTCGACCGCCGGCCTGCGGCCTACACCAACCTGAAGCCACGGTCTCCGGTGGGGAGGCACTGTTTCAGGACTTACCTGGACTTACCTTGTAATGGAGGAGGACTTGCCAAATTTTGTGCCTTCCACCACTGATGAATGCTGTGGTGGATGTTTATGTTAAATTCTTATTGTGTTTCTGTGTGTTCTTTCTCATTGTACCGCTGCTGGCAAATTCATTTCACTTGCACTTTATGTGCAAGTGACGAATAAAACTGATTGATTGAGCCATTAGGAATTGTGTCTGAAACTGCATGCCTGTGAATTGCCGAATACAGGATTGTCACCGTGCCTTTATCTCCTCTCCCCGCCACAGCTCAGCGACGGGGAGATCACTATCTCCGACCTCCTGGAGCGCTGGGATCTCCAACACTCCGACAAGATGCCAGGAGCCAGAGCTCAGGAGCAGCCGAAGTGAGTCCACTCAGCGATGGAGCCCCCGTCACCAGCTCACCTCCTGGGAGGAGTAGAGTCGGAGTTACCCAGCGTGGAAACAGGCCCACCCCGACCAACATGCCCCATCTACACTAGTCCCACCCCAACCAACATGCCCCATCTACACTAGTCCCACCCCAACCAACATGCCCACACCTACACAAGTCCCACCCCGACCAAAATGCCCCATCTACACTGGTCCCTCCTGCCCACATTTGGTCCATATCCCTCTAAACCTATCCTATCCCCGTTCTTCCTCCCCGAACTCCGCCTCCCCCCCCCCCCCCCGCAATGCTCTGGCCATTCCCCACCAGACTAGCCCCTGTCCCCTTTTGTCCCCCACAGCATCGACCTAATGCAAGAGATGATCGATGAACTGAAACGGGAGCCCAGGCCGGTAACGAGAGAGAGCGACAACTCTGACCAAGGTACTCACCCTCACCCGAACTCTGTCTCCTCCCCCCTTATCCACACTCTGTCTCCCCTTCTCCCCACCTGCACTCGCCCCACCTCCAGCACTCTGTTGCCCCCCCACCCCCCAGGTGCTCTCACCACTCCAGCTCTCACCCCAGCTCTCCCTCCCTCCTCCCCCCCCCCCACAGGTGAGCCAAGCCCCTTGCCCCCCAGGCCGGGCGCCAGGACGGTCACGCAGGGAGGGGCTGCAGGCAGCACGGAGCCCAGCAAGCAGGTGAGACAAGAGGAGGAGGAGGGAAGGGAGGGGGACAGGGAGTCTGACTGGATATAGGAGGAGACACTCTGGGAGAGGGAGAGACCCAGGGACAGGTAGAGACCCAGGGACAGGGAAGAGGGGGAGAGACTCCCAGGGAGGAGTGGGAATACCAGATACAGCACTGCAGGGAATGTAGAACATGAAATAGTACAGCCCAGGAACTGGCCCTTTGTGCCGATCCCCCCCCCTGACACTGTAAACTAATCTCTGCCTGCACGTCACCCATATCCCTCCCTTCCCCGCATCTACCTGGTCATATAAAACTCCACAAGGAAGCGTGGAAACAGGCCCTTCCCCACCGAATCCGCGCCGACCAGCGATCCCCGCACACTAGTTTAGTTTAGAGATACAGCGCGGAAACAGGCCCTTTCCCACCGAGTCCGCACCGACCAGCGATCCCCGCACACTAACACTATCCTCCTACACACACAACACATACACACACTAGGACAAATTACAATCTTCACCGAAGCCAATTAACCTACAAACCTGCACGTCTTTGGAGTGTGGGAGGAAATCGAAGGCCATGACTGCTGCAATAGGGTGGGGGGGGTTTGACGGGAGGGGAGGTGTGTGGTGGGATAGGGGGGAGTAGGACACTACCTCTCATCTACCCCTATATCCCCCCCCGTTACAGGCAGGTCCAGCCTCATCACTGCACGGCCCCAGCCCAGAGGAGAAGGTGCCCGATGGAGAGATTGTGAGGGAGGCCAAGAGACCCCCGGTGAGCGAGGGGAGAGGGGGAATAGGAGGAGGAGAGGCGGCCGGCGTTCGTTCACCAGTCAGCCCAGAGCTGGAGCAGTGATGGGCCGCAGCACAGAGTCGGGGGGGCAGCGAAGGTACTCCGACCGTCCCCGTCCCCCCCCTACCATGGGATTGTGAAATTAATAAACCCATCTCCATCCAGATCCATCTCTGATTATCTGACATGTTAAACTCCCCCCCCCCCCCCCACACTGTCCAGCCTCACATGCACACATACTATAACCGTCCCCAACCCTCTCCCTCCAATCTCACTGCCATGGGATTGTGAAATTAATAAACCCATCTTCATCCAGATCCGGCTCTCATTTTCTGTCTCGTTAAACTCCCTGCACACTGTCCCTTCTCGCACACACGCGCAGACACACGCACACACACACACACACACACACACACACACACACACTGGAGCTCCCTCTGCACCATCACACACGCGCTGTCCTCTGACCTTTGCCCTGACTGTACACTCTCTGGGATTTTCTACTTAGTCATTGCTTTAGACATTAATAATGCCAGATTAGGACTCTGCCTATATCCTGCATCAATCCTCATGCAGTGCCGGTAATTACATGATGCCAGCTCCACGCACAAGCTTAAAATATCTAGTGGCTGACAGATTGTGCAGAGCTTGTCCTGCCCGGCTTTAGGGGATTATCCCCCTCTCCTTCCCCCTCTCCCTTACAGATCGTTCCCAAAGTAAAGAGGCCAACATTCCACAGTACACAGTGCTTCAATAAAAGGGCAAACATCACCAATAACAGGTTGCAACCCGTTTCAGGGTGTGTGTGACAAAGTGTAAACATCACCCAGAGACAGGGAGGGAGAGACTGGTTAGTGTACGGATATCCTGCCCAGAGAGATAGAGAGAGAGTGGCTGGTTAGTGTATGGATATCCTCCCTGAGAGAGAGAGAGAGGGAGAGAGATACTGGTCAGTGTACGGATATCCCCCGAGAGAGAGAGAGAGAGAGAGAGACTGGTTAGTGTACGGATATCCTGCCCAGAGAGAGAGAGTGGCTGGTTAGTGTATGGATATCCTCCCTGAGAGAGAGAGCGACAGACAGCGAGAGAGAGAGAGACTGGTTAGTGTACGGATATCCCTCCTGAGAGAGAGACACACAGAGAGAGAGAGAGAGAGAGAGAGAGACTCGTTAGTGTACGGATATCCCCCCTCCGACAGGACCGGCTTTAGGACGTGCGCGGCCCAATTGGGAACAATTTTGGTGAGCCCCAGGATCCCAGCCAAGGTCTGTAGAATCATAGAAATATAAATACAGTCTATTATAGACTTTATATCTCTATGGTAGAATGGAAAGTAATCAAAATGTGCGCTTAAAAAGTGCCAGCGAGTTAATGGACCAAACAGACCTAAACTACATTTTAATATAGATTAGATTAGATATAATTTATTGCCACACAGCCAGGCTGGTGGAAATTTGGGTTGTCTGCAGCGATACAATAATAAAGAACACACAACCACAATAAAACTGTAACACAAACATCCACCACAGCATTCATCACTGTGGTGGAAGGCACAAAATTTGGCCAGTCCTCCTCCATTTCCTCCCCGTGGTCAGGACCAGAGTCCAGTCAGTCCAGGATCGGCTCTTCCTCACCGGAGACCGCGGCTTTAAGTTGTTGTAGGCCGCAGGTCGGCGGTCAAGATTTAAAGTCCCCGCCGCAGCCAGAAGCACCGTATACTGCAAGGCCGGCGGTCGAAGCTCCCCTCCAGGGGTGATGGTAAGTCCATGCCGGACCCGCGGTAGAAGTCGGCCGCGGGCCGGCAGTGATGGCTTCTTCTTCCCCCGGGTCCCCAACGTGAGATCCCGGGCTGTAGACGCCGCACCAGCTGGAGCTCTGCAGACCGTGGCTTCAGGCTGCGACTTCAGGCTGCCGGCTGCCCCGGGTCAGCGAAACGGAGCGCTCCCCTCCAGCGAGGGCTCACCCGCTCCACGCCGAGAGTCCACGCTGTGCCCGCTGCTGAAGCCCCGGGCACGTCTCCGGGAAAGGCCGCGTCGATCCTTGATGTTAGGCCACGGGGGAGGCGACCTGGAAAAACTCGCCTCTCCGTTGAGGAGGCGACCGAAGCGGTTTCCCCCACACCACCCCCCACATAAAACACACAAAGAAACATTAAATACAGACTTTAAAACAACTAAAAAAATAAAAAACGGTTGAAAAACTGACGAGCTGCATGACATGGCTGCTGCCAGAGCAGCGCCCCTGATTGCATACATTGCATACATGTAAGCCTACAAGTAACAAACAAAATGTGTAGATCATTTCTGAAAAATACATACTTACGAGACCACTGGTTTTAGTGACTGAAATGAAAAAAAAGTAATTTAATTAACTAGATCCTGGAAAACCAATAACTTGGCGTAAAACCAGTCCAGGCATTAAATTTTGGGCTTCAGCCCCTTTCTACCCTTTGGGCTTCTACCACACCCTAACTTAGTTGTGTGTGTGTTAATTATCTGCGTTATGTGTGTGTGTGGGAGAGAAGGGAGGTAGGGAGAGAAAGTAGGAAGGAGAGAAGGGAGTGAAGGAAGTAGAGAAAGAAGGGAGGGAAGGAGAGAAGGGAAAAGAGAGGAAGGAGGTTAGGGAAGGAGGGGAGGGAGGGAAGGGAAGGAGAGAAGGGACAGAGGGCCGGCAGCGGGAGCGGATGCCGGAATCTGGGCGGACGGGTGTGAGCAAAGGCCGAGGTTTATAAACGTTGCTCCAACCCCGGGCCCGGCCCTCCCTGTATTGTTCACCGCGTCTCCCCAGGGAGAGGGGGGTGGAGCCGGAGCTGTGTGCGTGAAGCACGGCGACTGGCTGGAAAGACCCACCTCCCCCCTTTCCCCTTCTCCATTCCCCCTCACACCCCCTCCCCGTCTACCCCGCCACCCGGGGTAGATCTACCCGATCCAAGAGTAGATTACCCTTAGGGGCGGGGCACAATTGGGAGCAATTGGCAAGGCCGGCCCTGCCCCGAGAGAGAGAGAGAGAGACTGGTTAGTGTACGCATATCCCCCCCTGTGAGAGAGAGAGAGAGACAGACAGAGAGAGAGACTGGTTAGTGTGCAGATATTCCCCAGAGAGAGAGAGAGAGATTGGTTAGTGTACGGATATCCCCCCTGTGAGAGAGAGAGAGACTGGTTATTATACAGATATACCCCCTGAGAGAGAGAGAGACACACACACACAGACAGAGAGAGAGAGACTGAGAGACACCGTTCAGTTCAGTGTATGGATATCCTTCCTGAAAGAGAGAGATTGAGACACTGTTCAATGTACAGATATCGGATATTCCCCCTCTCTGTCTCGTTATCTGTCTCTTTCTCTCTGTCTCTTCCTCTGTCTCATACTCTCTCCCTGTCTTTCCCCCCACCCCCCTCTGTCTGAGGAACAAACACATCCAAATAATAAGACACTCTGGCTGGTCTTTGGGGTCCAATCTTGGGGGACATCATACGGACAAATTCTGTGGAAAGAAGGCAGAGGGTTAGGATTCAGCCTCCAACCCCCCCCCGATATGGGTGATGTGTAGGCAGAGGAGATCAATTTGATGGCATCGTGTTCAGCAAGGACATTGTGAGCCGAAGGGCCTGTTCCCGTGTTTGCAAGGATTCACGAGGATGTTGTCAGGACTCGAGGGGCCTGAGCTGCAGGGAGAGGTTGGGGCAGGCTGGGACTCTATTCCTTGGAGCGCAAGAGGATGAGGGGTGATCTTATAGAGGTGTATAAGATCATGAGGGGAATAGATCGGGTAGACGCACAGAATCTCTTGCGCAGAGTAGGGGAATTGAGGACCAGAGGACATGGGTTTAAGGTGGGGGGGGAAAGATTTAATAAGAACCTGAGGGGCAACTTTTCCACACAGTGGCTGTACGGAACGAGCTGCCGGAGGAGGTAGTTGAGGCAACGTATAAGAGACACTTGGACAGGTACAAGGATAGGACAGGTTGGGATGGGACTAGTGTAGATGGGGCATGTTG
The DNA here is from genome assembly GCF_010909765.2 of Amblyraja radiata. Taxonomy (NCBI): domain Eukaryota; kingdom Metazoa; phylum Chordata; class Chondrichthyes; order Rajiformes; family Rajidae; genus Amblyraja; species Amblyraja radiata. The sequence goes on from NC_045994.1 coordinate 647,423, forward strand.
GTCGGGGTGGGACTAGTGCAGATGGGGCATGTTGGTCGGGGTGGGATTAGTGTAGATGTTGGTGGGAGTGTGTGTCCGTCCGTGCTGTGTGACTGTAATTCTCTCCTTCAAAGTCGACAGTCCCGTCTCCGTTGACGTCCACCTCCCTCACCATCTCCTGCATCTCCCGTCCCGAGAGCTGCTCACCCAGCAGCTTCTGCATGGCCTGCGCAGCTCCACAATGGTGGTCTCCCCATCACCATTGGCATGGAACTGTGGGAGGGGAGGGTCACAAAATCGCTCAGACCCCCCCCCCCCCATGGAGACATTCCACCCTCACTCATCCTCGTAGACCACAGAGACCACCCCCATCAGTGACTCTCCCCCTCCACTCGCATCACCGACTCTCACCCACACTCTCACAGACTCTCCACTCACATACACACTCCCCCATCACCCACACACACACCCCCATCATCGACCATCCCCACACTCTTTCCCCCCCCCCGACACACACACTCCCCCATCACCCACACACACCCCCCCATCATCAACCATCCCCACTCTTCTCCCCCCCTCACACACACACTCCCCCATCACCCACACACACACCCCCATCATCGACCATCCCCACACTCTTCTCCCCCCCCCCACTCACACCACACACTCCCCCATCACCCACACACACCCCCCCATCAGGACCATCCCCACACTCTTCCCCCCCCCCCCCCACACATACACACTCCCCGTCACCCACACCCCCCCCCCCCCCATCACCGACCATCCCCACACCTCTCTTTACCCCCCCCCCCCCCCCCCCCCCCCCCCCCCCCCCCCCCCCCCCCCCCCCCCCCCCCCCCCCCCCCCCCCCCAGGTCACACACACACTCCCCATTCACGGGTCTCTCCCCTCCGTCCTCACAGACTCCCCCATCATGCCTCTTCCACCACTCTCTACCCCCCCCCCCCTCACAGACTCCCCCATCACAGTCTCTCCCCACACACACACACACACACTCCCATCACAGACTCTCCCCACCCTCACACACACACACACTACCCCAACACCGTCTGTCCACAGACTTGCCGCCCCATCACCCCCAGACTCCTCCATCACGGTCTCTCCCCTCTCACCCACACTCCCCCACATGGACTATCCTCACACTCTCCCCACCCTCTCACACACACTCTCCCCCATCATGGTCTCCCCACACACCTCTCCGAAGGCATCGCGGAGTTCCTTCACTCCCACCATCCCGGCTGTTTCCGCCAGGGGTTTGGGGTCATGATGTCCACAAAGTCCACTCGCCCACCAACTGTGCCAAAGACATGTGATGGCCGGCCGTCCATGAGACAGAGTTTAGCCGCAGCAGCTGGCAGTCAGTGTGAGTGAGCGATCAAGTGTGCGAGCTTACTTTAGTTTGGAGATATTGAGTTACGTGACAGTTGCACAAGACTTGGAGTCGTCAGTCTGATTGGAGCTTTACCTTTAAGGGGCAAAGTTTAAAGGAGATGTGTGTGGGCCAATAGTTTCCACAGAGGGTGGACGATTACAGAGAAGGGGAGAGGGATGTAAGGGCCAGAGGGGGAGAGGGCGGCCACCGTGGCCCAGCGGTAGAGTTGCTGCCTCAGAGCGCCAGAAACCCGGGTTCCATCCTGACCACGGGTGCTGTCTGTACGGAGTTCGCACGTTCTCCCCGTTACCTGCTTGGGTTTTCTCCGGGCGCTCCGGTTTCCTTCCACACTCCAAAGACGTGCGGGTTTGTAGGTTAATTGGCTTTGGTGAAGATTGTAAATTGTACCCCAGTATGTGTGTGGGATAGTGTTAGTGCGCGGGGATCGCTGGTTAGCGCGCTCGGTGGGGAAGGGCCTGTTTCCACGCTGTATCTGTAATTCGAGTTTCACTTTAATTGGTGCACATGACAATAAACTGACATTTGAAGTAAACTAGACGGGGAGGGGAAGGGGAGATGGGGGACGGGAAGGGGTGTCGGGGCCAGGGGGGGTGGCGACTGACAGTTGGCATTGAACTGCTGGGACAGGTGGAGCAGCTCCATCTCTGTGTGGGCATGTAGCTCATGGTGCGCATCAAGTGACCCAGGTCCTTGCAGCTGATGTGGCCGTCAAACTCTGTGATGCAGCTCTGTCGCCCAGAGAGAGAGAGAGAGAGAGCTGACCCAACCCCCTCCCCACAGCTCTGTACCCCACCGTGATGGGAGAGATGGGGACATGCTGCCTCACTGGCTGCCCGGCCCCCCTCCCCGTCCCACGCCTCTGCATTCGCTCACTGACCCTCCCCTTCCTCTCTTCTGTTCCCCACCCCCCCCCCCCCCCCCCGGCTGCCCACCTCTTTCCACCCCGCTCTCAACCCTGCTTTTTTCATCTGCTTCTCTCTTCCCCCTCCCTCTCTACCCCTCCATCACTCTGTGTGTTGGGGGGGAGGGGGGTGACGCCAGGACCCACCTTGATTTCCCCCCCACTCACTGTGCCCCTCACCCCCCCTATCCACCAGCTCATCCTCCCGCAGTTCACCGCTCGCCATCGCCCCCACTCACCGTCTGCCCTGCTCCCTCATGCCCCTCCCCTCTCCACAGCTTGTAGCACACAGAGTAGCAATGTTACAAAATTTTGAGATTTAAAGAATCAAGTCTTTAATTTATCCCATCAGATAAAGCATAAAAAGAAGTTTAATTTGACACCTAATTCACTTTCATGTCTTCATTATTAAAAAAGGTATAGCCATTTTCATGCTCGGAAATTGGCATCTTGTTCCCTATTGCTTTTTCATTGACAACACAAAAGCTGTGATCGAGAACATTTAAAAGCCCATAACTTTCTTAAAATTTAAGAGAACTGAAATTAGCTAATTACAAAATTCAATTACTAGATCTAAACATCTATCCATTTCTTAAGAATAGATTAACATTTTTAAATAGCCTAAGTGTCCAAATTAGAATTAGAATTAGAATTACCTTTATTGTCATTCAGACCTTACGGTCTGAACGAAATTTCGTGCCTGCAGTCATACATACAATAATAAAATAATAAACAATAATAAACACAAATTAACATCCACCGCAGTGAGTCCTCCAAGCACTTCCTCACTGTGGTGGAGGCACAAATCTTAGGGCTGCAGTCTCTTCCCTCCTCTTCTCCCTCTGCGCTGAGGCGATACCCCACCGGGCGATGGTACAAACAGTCCCGCGGCTCACCGAACCCCGCAAACGGGCCGGCTCAAACACCGCTGCCTGGGGTGGTCGAAGCTGCCGCCCTCCAGTCCAGTGGACGCAGCCGCTAGCCCGCGGCTGAACCCCGGACTCAGGTCACCGCCGCCAGAACGCCGTCCCAGCCACCGGAGCACCGTTCCAGCCAATAGCCGGGTCGCTCTCACGTGAGTGCCGTTCCTCCCTCGAGCTGGGCCGCTCCGACGGGAGCGCCGTTCCTCTCTCGAGCTGGGCCGCTCCGACGGGAGCGCCATTACACCCTCGGGCTGGGCCGCCCCGATGGGAGCGCCACAGCCCCTCACGGGAGAGTCTCAGCCCCACGCCAGGCCGCCCTCACGGGAGCATCACAGCCCCTCACGGGAGCGCTGTTCCAGCCCCGAGCCGGACCGCCCTCACGGGAGCGAGCCCAGGGCAAGTCCTGACTGGCTCTGCCTCCGGAGTCTCGAGGTCGCCAGCTCCGCCATTAGGCCTCAGCGCAGACGGAGGCAGAGAAGGGGGATACGACAAAAAAGTCGCATTCCCCCGAAGGGAGAGACAGCAAGCCCCGTTTCAACCCCCCCCCACACATAAACACAACCTAAAAACCAAACAAAAACTTAACTAGACAAAACAAATAACATTCACGCAAGAATTCAGAATATAACATAATTTTTAAATCTCATTGTCATGGGTTTATAGGCCAAATGGAAGGAATTTAATGTTTAATACCTGTAAATTAATGGCCATTTAAATCAGCTTGCCTTTTGGAACGTTGAGGTTGCAGTTATTTTAGTCCCCATATCTGCAGCAAATACACTGACGGTTCTTCGGGGGGAAAAATCATAGTTTCGCAACTTAAAATGTGAATTAAATGCATCTTAAGAAACACTTTTATACATAAAAATAAACTACTTTCTTTTACCTGTCCCCTACATATAACCCGGCCCCGTTGTCGGCATTGACGGCTTCAGAAGCTGATTTTAAAATCATTCCATCGATTAACTTTTTGGGCGAATTTTTTTTTAAAACACACAGAACGGCCATCGGAACGATTCTTTAGCAAAATCTCTAACAAATATAATCCAAGACCAGGTTGGAAAAAAAACAGCACTTTTAAAAAGACACAACACTACAGTAAATTAGTACAGTAAATTAGTCCCTAGTGAGATAAGTCCTGATGGCCGGTGGGAAGAAACTCCGTCTTATCTCTGTTTTTACAGCGGAGGCGTTTGCCTGACCGTAGCAGCTAGAGCAGTCCATTGCTAAGGTGGAAGGGGTCCATCATGTTGCTGCCACTAGATCTGCACCTTCTGATGTATTGGTCCTGCAGGGGCGAGTGTAGTTCCCCTTAGTGCTTCGGCCGAATGCACTACTCTCTGCAGAGCCTTCTTGTCCTGGGCAGTTCCCAAACCAGATTGTGATGTTGCCGGACAAGATGCTTTCTACAGCCCCTGAGTAGAAGCACTGAAGGATCCTCAGAGACTCTGAATTTCTTCAGTTGCCTGGAGTGGTAAAGGCGCTGCCTTCCCTTACTCACCGGAGCAGCAGCGTGTGATGTCCATGTCAGATGCCCAGGTATTTAAAGCAGCTCACTATCCACAGTAGCCCCATTTATCTCCAGTTGCCCCAATTCTCCAGTAGCCCCATTTATCTCCAGTGGCATATGTTGTGCCCTTCTAAAGTCCACAATCAGCTCCCTAGTTTTTATGACATTCAATAAAAACACCAGAGTGCCAGATCAGCCTCCACCTTCTCTTTTTTTTTTCTTTTCACTTAAATTTTTATTGATTTTTAAGAGATATATTCAAAACAGTGCAACACCATCACCATAAATAAACCAAAGTAAGAAAAACAGCAATCAAAATAAAAAAATAAGTAGATCGGGGGGGAAAAAAAAGAAGTAAATAAATTAAAAAATTGGAATAAGACCGTGTGGTTCACTTACCAAATTAAAAAAAGAAAAAACATTACATTGATTAGTTATCTGGAGATAATTCAACATTCATACAAACATACCATCTAGTTCTATATAACGCAATCTTCCCATATCTAGCTCGGCATTTATCTAATTGGTGTCATGGCTCAAATAAACAGCCCATTTTTCCCAGATCGTCGCAAATGAATTCTCCTTGACTCTCAAGGAATATGTCAATTTCTCCATATTAAAGATGTCTCGCACAATTTCTAACCACTGTTCCTGTTTTGGACTTTTTTCATTAAGCCACTGCCTGGTAATGGCCTTCTTACTTGCTGCAAGCAAAACTTTAATCAAATATGTATCTTCTATTTTTACACTCTTTAATACGCCCCAGATACATCACAGGGCAGGTATTTGGGATTTTATAACCCAAGATATTATTTACAGCTGCATTAACATTTTCCCAGTATGGCCTTATCTTTACACAGTTCCAGAAAATATGCAAGTGGTCTGCCTCCGTACTCCCACACAGCCTCCAACAGTGTTGTTGGACAGCAAGTTGTCTGCTTTTTATTTTGGGTGTTATAAAAAAGCGAGATAACCATATAACAATTACAGCACGGAAACAGGTCATCTCGGCCCTACAAGTCCGTGCCGAACAATTATTTTAGTCCCACCTGCCTGCAGAGATAGATTCTTCCAGCAAAATTCTCTCCATACTAGTGAGCTTGTGGATGAACATTGTGTTTCACACATTTGATACCATTCCTCTTCTGTTATTTGAATCTTTAATTCTGCTTCCCATTTTGTTTTTATGTAGAGCATTGATTCTCCCCCGCTTTCCACCAGAGCTTGGTAGAAAGCAGAGATGACCCGAGACCCCTTCTGTTTATATGCATCCACAATCACCTTGATCACATTATTTGAAGTTTCATCTAGTTCTGGCCTTATCTCTTTTGTAAAGTAGTCTCTTAATTGCAAGTATCTAAAAAAATCTTTGTTTTCGAGACCATACTTTGACTTTAAATCTTGGAAGCTCATAAACTCGCCATTTTCTGAAACTATACATTGCCGTTATGCCTTTTTGTGCCCATTCTTTGAATTTTGAATCACACCCCTGGCTTAAACTTTGAGTCATATGCGAAACACTTCAATGCGTGAACCCCTCTTTTTAATTTATATTTTTCCACTATAACATTCCATATTCTCAAAGCCCCTCTCACATATTTGTCTCCCACCAAAATCTGGGTCTAGTAACCCTGTATCTCACTTTCCATTTCTTTCCATCGAGATTCATAATCAGGTCTACACCAACAAGCCAGAAGTCTGAGTTGAGCTGCATAAAAGTATTTTCTCAGATTTGGTAAAGCCATTCCACCCTTGTTTTTCGGCAGTTGAAGTGTTGTTAGTTTTATTCTTGGTTTTTTGCTATTCCAAACGAATCTAAAGATCATTTTATACCAGGCTATGAATTTATCTCGGGGGACATTAATTGGGTGAGATTGGAATAAATATAGTAATTTAGGTAGGATATTCATTTGTATCGTTTGTATTCTGGCACTGAAGTCTAGAGGAAGGGTCGACCACCTCTCAACATCCTTTTTGATGTTTACTTCAATTTTGTTATAATTAGTTTCAAACAAGTTGGAAAGTGTTTTGGTTATAGTTACACCAAGATACTGCATCATTTTAGAGTTCCATTTCAGATTATATGCATCTCTGATTTGTTGGGATGGAGAATAATTGAATGAAACAATTTGTGTTTTTGTTATATTCAATTTATACCCTGAGTAGTATCCATATGTTTCAAATAAGGTTCATTAAATTTGGGAGACATATATCTGGTTGTTCAAGAAAAATAATGATATCATCAGCGAAAAGACCAATTATATGTTCTTTCCCCCCTATTTTGACCCCCTGCAGGTCTTCTCTCTGCCTTATTGCTTGTGCTAAGGGTTCAATATACAAAACGAAGAGAGTAGGAGAAAGACAGCATTCTTGCCTTGTGCCCCTCTCTAACTGGATCATTTTTGATATGTTTCCATTTAATAATAATAATGTCTTTATTTATATAGCACATTTTTAGTCAACTTGCATTGACCCCAAAGTGCTTCACACAATTACTTCCATACAGACAGGCAAAGGTGGGTGAAGTGTCTTGCCCAAGGACACACACAGGCAAAGGTGGGTGAAGTGTCTTGCCCAAGGACACAACGACAGTATGCACTCCAAGCGGGATTCGAACCAGCTACCTTCCGGTTGCCAGCCGAACACTTAGCCTATTGTGCCATCTGTCGTCCTTAATCCTAGCTGTAGGCTCCTGATATATTGTTTTAATACACCGAATTGCATCTTCATTGAAACCAAATCTCCTCAGTACTTCATTTAAGAATACCCAACTAACACTATCAAAGGCTTTTTCTGCATCTAAACTGACCAGGACCATATTTGTATCCTTTTTTTGAGCATTATCCACAATGTGGAGGGTTCTTCTAATATTATCCTGTGTTTGACGCCCCCGAATAAATCCAGTTTGGTCTTCATTAATCGGATCTGGTACAAAAGTCTCTAGTCTTTTGCAAATGATTGAGGTAAATAGTTTGTAGTCTACATTTAAAAATGAGATTGGCCTGAAATTTTTAAATTGCTCTTTGTCTTTGCCTTCCTTGGGTAAAATGGTAATAATTGCTTCCTTCCATGATGGGGGAGCCCTGCCCTCTTTAAGGGTCCAGTTAAAGCAAGACAGGAGCAGAGGTGTTAGCTCTTTCTTAAAGGCCTTGTACCATTCTGGTGGAAACCCATCGCTGCGTGGTGATTTACTAGCCTTGAGTCTACTGATTGCAGCTTCTAGGTCATTAACCGTACTGGTAGGCCTTCTCATTATTATCGGAGATCAGGCCCACCACCACAGTGTCATCAGCAAACTTGATTATGGACTTGGAGCTGAACCTGGCCACACAGGAAGTACAGTAGGGCGCTGAGGACGCAACAGTGGGGGGATGCTGTGTTCAGAGTGAGGGTGCTCGATGTATTTCTTCCCATCTTGACTACCTGGCGGTGAGAAAGCACATTGACCCCCCTCCCCTCAGCTCTGACCCAGAGAGAGAGAGCTCAATGAACCCCTCCCCTCGGCTCTGACCCAGAGAGAGCTCACTGCCCTGACCCCCTCCTCCCCACAGAGATGGAAAGCTTGACCCCACCGCCTGCCCTCGCCACAGCTCTACCCCATCGTGATGGGAGAGATGGGGACATGCTGACACTGACTGCCCGACGCCCCCATCAACCCCCTCCCCTCCCCACGCCTCTGCATTCGCTCACTGACTCTCCTCCCCCCAGGCTGCCCGACTCTCCCACCTCTTTCCACCCTGCTTTTGCCACCTGCTTCCCTCTCTTGGGTCCTCTCCCCCCCCCCCCCCCCGCCACAGCTCACAACATTGCCCCCCCCCCCACAGCTCACCACGGACCAGTCAACCCCCCCCACTCACTGTGTGCCCCTTTCCCCTGTGTCTCTCAGGGAGAGGGTCAGATGATATTTACCAGATCGCTGCCTGGATTAGAGGGTTTAGAGAGAGTCATGGGAGAGGTTAGGATAAAGAAAGTCTACATGCGATTTAACAGCATCTGCTGTTCTTGCTGAAGCAAAAGCGTCGCTTATGGCCCACTTTACGGCAATTTAAATAGGAATGGGAGGGTTTAATCTTCGTCTCAATCTAATCACTGCAATGTACGAATTAACATCCCAGCAAATCCGTAACTGTCAATCAGTGTGTGATCAAAATATAAATGGCCTCCATACCTTTATAAAGAAAAACAATTGAATGAAGAGGTATTACAATCTACCATCGTTGTATTCTGTATAGTTCACAATGACAAACGTTTTCCTGGTTTATAAATCTAAGTTATTTTTACATTGTTCACATTGATTCAGTAAAGCCTACTGTCGGTGCAGCGGATCCTCCGTTTAAGAAACCGAACCAAGTGTGAAGGCGATTCTGAATACACATCGCTGAATATACATGTTTGACATCCACTTACCGAGAACGCCAAGAACAGCAATAATGATGTAGCATACTCTCTCGAAAGTGTTAAATGCCTCCAGCATCCTCTCCGCGAATGACGTGGTCCCGCGCACAGAAACGTTCAGTTGTACCGCCGCGGTGACTGATTACCTCCCGGTCTTTATAATTTACTAGACCTGGGTTTGCGGCGTCACACGCACTAACCACCCCCTCCCCCAAACACATAGGCGGGGGGAGGGGGAGACGGGGTGGGGAGAGGGGAGGAGGAAAGGCGAGAGATAGGGGGTGAGGGGATGTTAAGAGTGGCGGGACAGAGAGGGGGGGAGAGAAGGGTAGCGGGGAGTGGTGGGGGAAGGGAGAGGGTTGGGAAGGGGGAGAGGAAATGGGTGAGGAGAGAAGGATGGAAGTGGGGGAGTCCTTCTATTCCCCACTCCCTATCACCCCCCACTCCTCTCCCTCTATTCCCACACAATTGTAACATCACTACCCCCATTTTATACTCATCACCCTGAATGAACGCAGTCACACATAAAGCCTTCTTCACAACCTGATCTACTTGCGATGCCACTTTCAAGGAACAATACACGTGCATTCATAGATCTCTATACAATACACACTTAAATAGCCAGGCCACAGAGAGAGACATTCCTCCGGCGGGCAAATGAGATTTGGATAATGGGCGAAACATAATAATAATAATAATACATTTTATTTATGGGCGCCTTTCAAGAGTCTCAAGGACACCTTACAAAAATTGAGCATGTATAGGAAAAACATGTAAGGGGAATGAAATAAATAGTAGAGACATGACTAGTACACAAAGTAAAGACAGAATTCAATACAAAACACAGCATGAGGCAATTAATGCACAGATGAAAAGGGACGGGGATGTGGGGCTAAGGATAGGCAGAGGTGAAGAGATGGGTCTTGAGGCGGGACTGGAAGATGGGGAGGGACACGGAATTGCGGATCAGTTGGGGGAGGGAGTTCCAGAGCCTGGGAGCTGCCCTGGAGAAGGCTCTGTCCCCAAAACTGCGGAGGTTGGACTTGTGGATGGAGAGGAGACCGGCTGATGTGGATCTGAGGGACCGTGAGGGTTGGTAGGGGGAGAGGAGGTCAATGAGATATGTGGGGGCCAGATGGTGGAGGGCTTTGTAGGTGAGGACCAGGATTTTGTAGGTGATCCGGTGGGAGATGGGAAGCCAGTGAAGTTTTTTGAGGACTGGAGTGATGTGATGCCAGGATTTGGTGTGGGTGATGAGTCGGGCGGCTGCGTTCTGGACCAGTTGGAGTCGGTTGATGTAGGTGGAGCTGATGCCAAGGAGAAGTGAGTTGCAATAGTCCAGTCGGGAGGAGATGAAGGCATGGATGAGTCTTTCAGCAGCAGGCGGAGTGAGAGAGGGTCTGAGTTTGGCGATGTTGCGGAGATGAAAGAAGGAGGTTTTAATGACATGGCGGATGTGAGGCTCAAGGGAGAGGGTGGAATCAAAGATCACGCCAAGGTTGCGGGCCTGGGGAGATGGGGAGACAGTGGTGCCGTCGATGGTGAGAGTGGGGTTATTGATTTTGCTGAGTGTGGCTTTGGAGCCTATGAGGAGGAATTCTGTCTTATCGCTGTTGAGTTTGAGGAAATTATGTTGCATCCAGGTTTTTATAGCTGACAAACAGGAGTTGATATGGGAGAGGGGGGGGTTGTGGGGGGATTTGGTGCCAAGGTAAATCTGGGTGTCATCAGCGTAACAGTGGAAGTCCAGATTGAAGTGGCGGAGTATCTGACCAAGGGGGAGGATGTAGATGATGAAGAGGAGGGGGCCGAGTACGGAGCCTTGGGGAACGCCTTGAGTGACTGCGGCTGTAGCAGAGGTGTGGTTGTGGAGAGAGATGAAGTGGGATCTGTTGGAAAGGTAGGAACGGAGCCAGCTGAGTGCAGAGCCTTCAATGCCGAGGTCCTTGAGTCTGGTGAGCAGGATGTTATGGTTCACTGTATCGAAGGCTGCGCTCAGGTCGAGGAGGATGAGGATGTTGAGGGAACCAGTGTCAGCAGAGGTGAGGAGGTCGTTGAGGACTTTGAGGAGAGCAGTTTCTGTGCTATGGAGGGGGCGAAAGTCAGATTGGAGGGGTTCAAGTAGGTTATACGCAAGGAGGTGGGAATGAAGTTGCGACGCAACGATACGCTCCAGGGTTTTTGAAAGGAAGGGGTGAAACATAAAACATAAAACAAACGGCATGGACTCGCCTGCCTTTGGGGTGTGGGGTGAAACCAGAGCACCCGGAAGAACCCCGGCGGTCACAGGATTTTCAAGCTACTCACAGACAACATCCGAGATTGGGAACAGACCCGAGTGTCCGGTATTGTGCGGCAACAGTTGCGCCACTGTGCCGCCATACTATGACTGCAACTTTCCTAAATTACCAACCTATATCACAATTTGTTCACTGATTGTGCTTTTGTCCACTCGTGGATTTCCATTCCCCAACATCAGGTCTATTCACATCCCAATCAAGTCTCAGCTATTGCATCACAACGTCAAATTAACTGCGATGTCGTCATTTATTTTCAATAATCAGAATAATGTCGCAACGAGGCCTCCCTTGGGTAACCCACTAACTATCTATCTATTAAAACTATGTGTATGTGATTTGGCCTTTAATTCCTTGCTCCGCCAGCACCACACACTGAATCTCCGTCATTTTTTCCATTTCGCTAGCGAGTTCACTTTTACATTCAATCATCCACTCCTCAAAACATTTGGACATTTTTACGTACATTTTTTAATAAAATCCTCCCCCCACACTCACTCATTTTATAATCTCAAACGAGCTTTTCCCTTTGAGAATAGGGAAGATTCAAACAAGAGGACATGACTTCAGAATTAAGGGACAGAAGTTTAGGGGTAACATGAGGGGGAACTTCTTTACTCAGAGAGTGGTAGCGGTGTGGAATGAGCTTCCAGTGGAAGTGGTGGAGGCAGGTTCGTTGGTATCATTTAAAAATAAATTGGATAGGCATATGGATGAGAAGGGAATGGAGGGTTATGGTATGAGTGCAGGCAGGTGAGACTAAGGGAAAAAAGTTGTTCGGCACGGACTTGTAGGGCCGAGATGGCCTGTTTCCGTGCTGTAATTGTTATATGGTTATATGAGCTGCTGACGTCACGATCCCACATGGCGACCAATCCAGGCACATCTCCCTCCAAGTACGCTGGCGCTGCTGGACTCCAGCCTGCCTGCTCCCTACTTCACCTCGCTCCCCCATCTTCAACCCTACTCCGCCCTCTCCCCGTACTCGGGGTCTGAAGCGCCGAGTATGCGAGCCCATGGAGCTCAGAAATATCCAGAAAGTTCTGCAGAAGCCCGCCCGCCCGCCGCGGCCTTGCTCGGGGTCCACGCCCGTCCACTTCCTCGCTCGGGTTCCGGCGCCCAAGCCCGGTTCGACGCCCGCCCGCCGCCTCGCTCGGGGTCCTCAGTTCGATCCCCGCCCGTGGCCTCCCTCGATACCATGTCCGCCGCCCCGCGTAAAGTGGGGAGGCTGCTGCCTGTGCTGGACCAGAGCCTGGAGCTGGGGTGAGGGCCACATCTCTCTCCTTCTCCTCTCTCCCCCACCCCCTTCCCGCTCCCTCCACACTCTTCCTCTCGCCCCTACCCCATCTCTCCTCCCCCCTCTCCATCTCCTCCCCCTCTCATCCCTTTCCTCCACCCCCCTTCCCTCTCTCCTCCCACCCCCTACCCCTCTGTCCCTCTTCCACCACTTTAAGCTGGAAAGATAATTTCTGAAGACGTTGTGCGGACTCATGGGTATAAACTGTAGAAAAGTTTGGCGGGCCTCGTAGGAGGGCAGCAGACTGAAGAATGTCCACATAAACGTGTAAAAAACGCCCAGGGGCATGGATACGGACATTGGCAGAGTAGGTTGAAGGTGAAAGGTAAAAGATTTAATAAGCAAAGCAGGAAGGAAATTACAATGTTTGGCCGACATAGGCCCATTTATATTGTTGACTCTTGTACTTATTCATGGGCAACCGGCGATGAATGACAAAGGACAGCATTCGCAGCGATTTGAAGGCTTGAGTTGATCTGCGGCAAATCAGTCCGCACAAACCGTTCGAGCCAAAGAGTGGAAACAGACCCTACAGCTTATCGTATCCATGTTTGTTATGAGGAACTACCTATACCAAACGAACTTCGATGCCATTGGCTTTGCAGATCTTCATTTATGTTTTTAAATGTTTCAAAAATAGAATGTAGTCTCATATTACACCTACCGACGTCCCTTCAACATCTCCCATCCTTATCTTAAACCCCCTTCTTCTTTAAAACACAAAGTGCTGGAATAACAGCGGCTTCAGCCCCATCCTACCCTTTTGGGCTTTGATTACTGCAGTTTTTTTCTTGGAAAACTAGCTCAAAAAACCATGGAGTATGTGATTTAATATATTTGTATCCAACTAATATAACTTTATATAACTCCCCGACAAAAGCTCACAATGCCACCAAACATAAACTTGCCATATTAGGTACACTTCTCTCCAGAAGCTGGCTCTTCCAAATCCAGAAATATTTTAAACATTGCGCATGTGTACTGTCATGTACATGTCATATGCATTCTCAAAACATTGTATATTACTCGGTTCGAAATTACCAACACAAAGTAGACAATGGGTGCAGGAGTAGGCCATTCAACCCTTCGAGTCTGTACCGCCATTCAATGTGATCGTGGTTGATCATCCCCAATCAGTACCCCGTTCCTGCTTTCTCCCCATATCCCCTGACTGCTATTTTGAAAAGCATCTAGAGAACCTACCTCCACCCTCGGCAGAGAATTCCACAGACTCACCACTCTGTGAGAAAAAGTGTTTACTGGTCTCCATTCTAAATGGCTTACTCCTTATTCTTAAACTGTGGCTCCTGGTTCTGGACTCCCCCAACATCGGGAACATGTTTCCTGCCTCTAACGTGTCCAAACCCTTAACAATCTTATATGTTTCAATAAGATCCCCTCTCATCCTTCTAAACTCCAGAGTGTACAAGCCCAGCTGCTCCATTCTCTCTGCATATGACAGTCCCGCCAGCCCGGGAATTAACCTTGTAAACCTACGCTGCACTCCCTCAATAGCAAGAATGTCCTTCCTCAAATTAGGGGTCAAAAACTGCACACAGATGTGGTCTCACCAGGGCTCTGTACAACTGCAGAAGGACCTCTTTGCTCATATATTCGATTCCTCTTGTTATAAAGGCCAAAGTGCCAATCGCTTTCTCCACTGCCTGTTGTACCTGCATGCTTACTTTCCTAGACTGATGTACTTCCCATTTCTCAACTTGACGCCATTTACATAGTAATCTGCCTTCTGTTTTTGCTACCAAAGTGGATAACCTCACATTTATCCGCATTAAACCATCTGCCATGCATCTGCCCACTCCCCCAACCTGTCCAAGTCACCCTGCATTCTCATAGCATCCTCCTCACAGTTCACACTGCCACTCTGCTTTGTGTCATCTGCAAATTTGCTAATGTTACTTTGAATTCCTTCATCCAAATCATTGATGAATATTGTAAATAGCTGCAGTCCCAACATCGAGCCTTGCGGTACCCCACTGGTCACTGCCTGCCATTCGGAAAGGGACCCGTTAATCCCTACTCTTTGTTTCCTGTCTGCAAACCACTTCTCTATCCATGTCAGCACTCTACCCCCAAAACCATGTGCCATAATTTTGCCCACTAATGTCCTATAAGGGACCTTATCAAATAACCATATCGCAATTACAGCAAGGAAAACCTGCCTCCACCACTTCCCCTGGAAGCTCATTCCACCCAGCTACCACTCTCTGAGTAAAGAAGTTCCCCCTCATGTTACCCCTAAACCTCTGTCCCTTAATTCTCAAGTAATGTCCTCTTGTTTGAATCTTCCCTACTCTCAATGGGAAAAGTTTATCAACTTCAACTCTGTCTATCCCTCTCATCGTTTTAAAGACCTCTATCAAGTCCCCCCTTAACCTTCTGCGCTCCAAAGAAACTAGCTGCCTTATCGAATAGAGGTCAATCACTCGTGTATTTCAGCAGGCTGCTACTTACCTTGGTTCTCTGACCAGATGCCCCTGCTCATCCGATTTATTTATGTTTTAATCATTCCAATAATTGCATCCACTGGATACTTCACCATGTTCATAAACTCCATTCTGAACTTGGCCTGAGTCACTCCATAAATAAACGTGTTGGTACAAAGGCTGAGGTTCTGTAGTATGTACCCGACCCGATTGAATATATATTCAGAGGGGTTGTAATAATCGGGCTTTCTTCCTGCAACGTTATAATATAAATAATCCACTAAAGTTGTAACCCACAGAAGTATGAAACTGCTTGATATAGTGAAAAGCAAAATTATAGACCTCCTCCTGCTCTCCATCTCAGGATCATTCTGATTCCCCACATTTCCTTGACCCCTCAGCGCCTTACGAACGCGACTCGCCAATAAAATGTTCCTGACTGTCAGAATATTGAAGAGCACGATCACAGCGAAAGGGAGTAATGGAACGAATACCTTATCCAACCGACCATATTCCACCCATCCCGGATCCCTATAATACGATGGTTTTGCATCACAGAACCACGGAACGTTATTAATGATCACTCTAGGTTTAGAGATGAAATAGAATGGAACGTTTTTCAGACAGGACAGGACCCCTGTTGTTCCCAGAACCACAAGCGCAGTTTTTCCGGTGCAATATTTTGGTTTCAGCCTCTGACAACAAATGAGGACAAAGCGATCAAAAGTGAACATGACGGTAAACCAGACCGAACAGTCTCTGGTGGCGCACATAAGGACGAATATTACGTTGCAGAACGGGTAGATATCGAGAAAAGATCCGGAGAAGTAAAAACTGACCCGTCTCAGAATGACGGCGGTGACGACTGCCAGAAGGTCCGCCGCCGCCATCACGATCAAATAGCGAGTGGTGCAAGTGGACAGACCGCACTTTCCCCGGGACAGGATGGCGATTGCAACCAAATTCACTGTAAACAAGGAAACGGATTGCATATTAGTGACAACACTTCTAGCTTGCCTGAGATCTAATCTGAAGATATGGACTATATCATTTAAATGTTTCGATTT
This sequence comes from Amblyraja radiata, assembly GCF_010909765.2. Classification (NCBI taxonomy): domain Eukaryota; kingdom Metazoa; phylum Chordata; class Chondrichthyes; order Rajiformes; family Rajidae; genus Amblyraja; species Amblyraja radiata. Next base: position 663,650 of record NC_045994.1, read on the forward strand.
CGGTTGGAGTCCGGTGCGAAATTTGAAATTATTCGCAGTGCGGTTCCGGACATGACATTTCCTCAAGGGGAACGAGATCCATTTACGTCGCCCGTGGGCCAGACAAGATTTGCCCCTAAATCACGTTGCTGAAAGAGAGTCTAGTGGTCAGAGAATAAGCATCAGCTATTTGAAATATGGATGGGAAATGTTCAGAGTGCTATGGACCGAAACGGGGACAATTATTGGCTTAGATGGGTTTTTTGGTGGACAGGGATGAGTTTTTTTCGTGCAGTATTGGTGACGCTCGCAGTGATTCGGAACAGTTGAAGAAATATATGTATCGCCAATGCATTGTAGAACACGACAAAATGAATGTAATTGTGATTGGCGGCTAAATTGGGCATATTTCTATGTAATTTCCAGAGAAAAGGCAATTCTGGATTTAGTGTTGTTCAATGAACCAGATTTGACAAGAGAACTCGAGGTAAAGGAACCGCTTGGAGATAGTGATCATAATATGATTAGTTTTAATCTGCAATTTGAGAAGGAGAACGTTAAATCGGAAGTGGCAGTGATGCAGTTGAACAAAGGGGACTATGAAGGCATGAGAGCGGAGCTGGCCAAGGTAGACTGGAAAGGGATCCTAGCAGGAATGATGGTGGAACAGCAATGGCAGGAATTTTGGGGCATAATCAGGAAGACGCAGGATCATTTCATTCCTAAAAGGAAGAAATATTCTAAGGGGAATAGGAGGCAACCGTGGCTGACAAGAGAAGTAAGGGATAGAATAAAACTAAAAGAAAAGACGTATAACACAGCAAAGAGTAGCCGGAAGCCAGAGGATTGGGAAACTTTCATAGGACAACAGAAGGAAACAATACGGGCTGAAAAGATGAAGTGCGTGGGGAAGCTGGCCAGGAATATAAAGAAGGACAGTAAAAGTAATTTTTGTTAGTTTGTCAAAAGTTTATTTCTGTATGTTTTTGTTAGTTTGGGTAATGCTTATGTGTGTTGTTTTCTCTCTCATTCTCTCTCTGTCTCTTTCCTCCAACGTTAGTTTTTCTGTTTACCTTTATTTGCTTCAGTTTTATTTAATGTTCTTTTTCACGTTGTAGCTTTTGGAAGATTTAAACGGATATCGGACCGTTCGCACGGTCATTAAAGGCTCCGGACCGCGAGCACGGGCTTCCTGGCATGCAGGTAGGTCTCTCATTCACCCACATTATTTAGACATTTTTACCCATCATTTTCCCTAAACGATGAGTAAAAATTACTAAATATCGCGGGTGAACGAGGGAATGTACCTGCACGCCAGGAAGCCCGTGCTCGCGGTCCACACCCTCATCGACTAACATTGACTTAAATCTTTTAAAAGCTACAACGTGATAAATAATACTGAATAAAACTGAAGCAAATAAAGGTAAACAGAAGAACTAAACTTGGAGGAGAGAGAGAGAGACAAAACAACACATGTAAACTTTTCACAAACTAACAAAAACATATATAAAGAAACTATTGACGATAGGAGATAACATTGTTAGTTGTCATGCAGGCTTGTCATCGGGCCGCCAGGCAATTGTGTCGCCCCGCTCCCATATTTCAAAAGTGATTTCTGCCCATGTATAGGAATAGGAGATTAATGGAGGGTTTAAACTTCGTCTCAATTTAATCACTGTGCAATGTACAGTCAATTAACATCCCAGCAAATCCGTCGCTATGAACCAGTGTGTGATCAAAATATAAATCTCGGTGTTTCAGACTCCATACCTATATAACGAAAAACAATTGAATGAAGAGGTATTACAATCTACCATCATTGTATTCTGTATAGTTCACAATGACAAATATTTTCCTGGTTTATAAATCAAAGTTATTTTTACATTGTTCACAATTATTCAGTAAAGCCAACTGTCGGTGCAGCGGATCCTCCGTTTAAGAAACGGAACCAAGTGTGAAGGCGATTCTGAATACACATCGCTGAATATACATCGCTTACATCCACTTACCGAGAACGCCAAGAACAGCAATAATGAAGTAGAATACTCTCTCGAAAGTGTTAAATGCCTCCAGCATCCTCTCCGCGAATGACGTGGTCCCGCGCACAGAAAGACGTTCAGATGTACCGCCGCGGTGACTGATTACCTCCCGAACTTTACAATTTATAGTTTGTGGGTTACCCAAGGGGGAGGCCTCGTTGCGATATTATTCAGAGGAGCTACTTTTCTGATTATTGAAAATAAATGACGTCATCGCTGTTAATTCGACGTTGTGTTACAATATCAAGTTCAAGTTCGTGTTTATTGTCACTTAACCAACTAAAGTACAGTGAAATTTGAGTTCCCATACAGCCCAAATCTAATTTGCCCGCTGCAGGAACGTGTCTCCGTGTGACCTGGCCATTTAAGTGTGTATTGTATAGGGATTTATGACTGCAAGTGCATAGTTCCTTGAAAGTGGCATCGCATGTAGATCAGGTTGTGAAGAAGGGTGTTTGTGCGACTACGTTCATTCAGGGTAATGAGTATAAAAATGGGTGGTAACGTTACAATTGTACAAGACACTGGCAAGGCCATACCTCGAGTGCTGTATTGGAAACATACTAAATTAAAGATGCCATTAAGCTGGAAAGTGCAGGAAAGATAATTTCCGAAGACGTTGTGAGAACTCATGGGGCTAAAATATGTGGAAACGTTTGGATAGCCACGTAGGAGGGCAACATACTGATGAATGTCCACATAAACGTGTAAAAAACTGGCAGGGGCGTAGAAACGGTGAATATACAGGGCATTTTATTTCAACCAGATACGAGAAAATAAAGAGATTTGCAACGAAGGTTGAAGGTGAGAGGTAAAAGATTAAATAAAAATGTAAAGGCAACTTTATTTGACAGAGAGTGGTGGGTACATGAACAGACAGAGAATTATTCTAGGCAGGCACGGGGTTGCGAGCCGCTGCTAAAGATGGCATTTCCACTTCAGTGAACCATTTGTGAACCTGCAGTTCCTTCTTTCTACTCAGCAAATCAGACACCGGAAGGAAATTACAATGTTTGGCCGACACGGGTAAGTTTATATTGTTGACTCTTGTACTTATTCATGGGGCAACTGGCGATGAACCACAGAGGACGGCATTCGCAGCGATAAAGATATGAAGGGTGACTGAAGGGATGGCTCATGGAGCAAATCTATCCGCTCAAACCAATCTTGTCATCGAGGCGTGGACATATTCAACATGGAAACAGACCCTGCAGCTTATCGTATCCATGTCAGTTATACGAAGCTACCTATAGCAAAATAACTTCGGTGCCATTGGTTTTGCAGATCATCATTTATGTTCTTATTAAATGTTGCAAATAATAGAATTGAGTCACAAATTACATATTTCCGCGTCCCTTCAATCCCATTCCATTCATATCTTAAACCCTCTCCCTTGTTTAAAACACAAGGTGCTGGAATAACTTATATTAGATTAGTTACTTTACTTACTAACCAATGTAGCGCTTTACTATTAGAAGCTCCACCTACTCCATTCATATGATCATAGAAACAGAAAATAGGTGCAGGAGGGGGCCATTCGGCCCTTCGAGCCTGCACCGCCATTCATTGTGATCGTGGCTGATCGTCCCCTACCAATAACCAGTGCCTGCCTACTCCCCATATCCCTTGACTCCACTAGCCCCTAGAGCTCTATCAAACCCTCTTAAATCCATCCAGTGACTTGGCCTCCACTGCCCTCTGTGGCAGGGATTTCCATAAATTCACAACTGTCTGGGTGAAAAAGTGTTTTCTTACCTCAGTCTTAAATGACCTCCCCTTTATTCTAAGACTCTGGCCCTGGTCACAGTCTCGCCCAACACTGGGAACATTTTGTCCTGCATCTAGCTTGTCCAGTCCTTTCATAATTTTATATGTTTCTAGACATCCCCCTCATCCTTCTAAACTCCAGTGAATACAAGCCTAGTCTTTTCAATCTTTCCTCATATGACAGTCCCGTAGAAGTGGGATCTGTCAGAATGAACGTTTCGCATCCAGAACAGAAAACACAGAGGCACTGCCTAGATGGGCAGCAACTTCCACCACCGTACGCATCGGCCAGTGCGGGTGTTTGATCGCTGTGTTCAGGTCTCTGGGGTTAATACAAATTCGGATTTCTTCTTTGTTTTTCTTTGTTGCAACCACCATAGGGGAAAACCAGTCTGATGGGACGGTAACCGTGGCAATGACGTCCAAGGACACCATCCGCTGAAGCTCGTTGTGTGCTCTGTCACGCACATCATGTGGTGTGATGCTCGTACCACAGGTAAGACACATGCATCGGTGATGATGTTGTATTTGATGGATGGTCAAAAAGTTCCTTGTACTGGGAGTATCTGCTGGTTGGAGCCCTCGGCAGGAGCCCCGGGTCCTGGTACGCGTCAATGACAAGCAGATTTGCAACTTTTCCACAGACAATAAAAAAAAGTTAAGCTTGTGACGCTAGGTGGCATTTCCGATCAGTTTCTCCAATTGGGTGCAACCCCCCCCCCCCCCCCCCCCCCCCCCCCCCCCCATAGGCTAACAAGGTGGCTGATGTGTTTACAATACTTTCGGCATTTTTGATTCGTGTAGATTCGGATAATAACATGACGTTGCATGTCAAGGAGGTCCATTATGTCCGACACGTATTCACTAGGCGATGGCCTCAGACCTGACCCCTCTGAGACCATTTCAATGAACGAGATGCCAGTCTCGTTGATTGCAACATTCCCAACCTCAGCGAAATATCTGCCCCCCTACGACAACTGACTCACAAGGACACTGCATGGTCTTGGTACCCACAACACCAGAGGGCTTTCGAAATCCTTAAATTACCCTGTTCCTCCTCTGCATTGGCCCACGCTTGCTGCTGACATATTCGAGTGGCATGGCAAACGGTTTCTAGTTCTCGCTGACTCGTATTCGGGCTGGTTCGAAAGCAACCTGCTCCAAAGCACAACATCCGATGCAATAATCCAAAAGCTGGCGCGACATTTCGCGGAACACCGTACCCCCGCATGCCTCTTGTCAGGTAACGACAGTTAGTTCACTAACCAGTGTTTTTAAAACTTTGCTCAACGATGGAATTTTCGCCATGTCACCAGCAGTCCAGAATTCCCACAATCAAATGGACTCTCCAGTGACCAAGTCGTACGCCTTCAAACCAACAAGGGCGATGGGCTTTTGGGTTTCATCCACAGTCCTTCAAAAGACCCGCGCTCATACCTGGTGACTGCAGACGAGGAATTTACAGACGCAAACATCAACATCTCCTTCCTGTGAAGGAACCATGTCCTGCTGTCTCGTATCCTGATGACATGCGTCGGATCTACCCATCTACTGACGGACTCTGTCTCCCCTCACGACTTGCAGCTGCAGACCATCCATGGGTTGTGTCTCCAGCTCCCTCACCACCACGCTCGGTACCCGCTCGCCTGTCTCGCCGTGTTTTCCCCCCGGGTCACCAGTAGTCCGGCCGCACGGGACCACAGCAATCTCGCCGGAGAAGGGAGGAGATGCGGTTCTGTGCCGTACGCACGCGGGATGGATTTGTAGACCGCCCCTCAGATACGGGGATTTTGTTTGAACCATCTGTACTTCTCTATGTATTATTAGCGTTTCAGTATGTGTGAGTCTGTATGTGTGAGAGTGTAGTGTGTGTTAGAGGTGGAGGGTGTGTGTATATGTGTGTGTGTGTGTGAGTGCGTGTGTGAGTGTGTGTGTGTGTGAGTAAGTGTGTGAGTGTATGTGTGTGTTTGTGTCAGTGTGAGTGCATGTGTGTGATTGTATGTCAAAATGGATGAGTGTGTGTGTATGTGAATATGGACAGTCAACATGGATTTGTGCTTGGAAGGTCATGTTTGACTAATCTTGAATTTTTTGAAGAGATTACTAGGGAAATTGATGAGGGTAAAGCGGTGGATGTTGTCTATATGGACTTCAGTAAGGCCTTTGACAAGGTTCCAACTACATATACACTCACACACACAGACGCACACTCACACACACATACTCACAGTCATACACACAGACTGGAAGGTTGGTTAAGAAGGTTCAATTGTTGGGTATTAATATTGGAGTAGCAAGACGGATTCAACAGTGGCTGAATGGGAGATACCAAAGAGTAATGGTGGATAACTGTTTGTCAGGTTGGAGGCCGGTGGCTAGTGGGGTGCCTCGGGGATCTGTGTTGGGTCCACTGTTGGTTGTCATATACATCAATGATCTGGATAATGGTGTGGTAAGTTAGATTAGTAAGTATGCAGATGATACTAAGATAGGTGGTGTTGTGGATAATGAAGTAGATTTTCAAAGTCTACAGAGAGATTTAGGACATTAGGAAGAGTGGGCTTAAAGATGGCAGATGGTGTTTAATGCTGATAAGTGTGAGGTGCTACATCTTGGCAGGACAAATCAAAATAGGACGGACTTGGTAAATGGTAGCGAATTCAGGAATGCAGTTGAACAGAGGGATCTAGGAATAACTGTGCACAGTTCCCTGAAGGTGGAATCTCATGTAGATAGGGTGGTAAAGAAAGCTTTTGGTGTGCTGGCTTTTATAAATCAGAGCATTGAGTATAGATGTTGGGATGTAATGTTAAAATTGTACAAGGCATTGGTGAGGCCAATTCTGGAATATGGTGTAAAATTCTTGTCGCCAAATTATAGGAAAGATGCCAACAAAATAGAGAGAGTACAGAGGAGATTTACTATAATGTTAGGTACACAAAAATGCTGGAGAAACTCAGCGGGTGCAGCAGCATCTATGGAGCGAAGCAAATAGGCAACGTTTCGGGCCGGAACCCTTCTTCAGACTACTAGTCTTACAGGAATGTTGCCTGGGTTTCAGCACCTAAATTACAGAGAAAGGTTGAACAAGATAGGTCTTTATTCTTTGGAGCGCAGAGGGTTAAGGGGGGACTTGAGAGAGGTCTTTAAAATTATGAGAGGGATGGACAGAGTTGACGTGGATAAGCTTTTTCCATTGAGAGTAGGGAAGATTCAAACAAGGGGACATGATTTTAGAATTATGCCCCTGTCCCTCTTAGGAAACCTGAAAGGGATCCTCTGGAGACTTTGCGCCCCACCCAAGGTTTCCGTGCGGTTCTCGGAGGTTTTTGTCAGTCTCCCTACCTGCTTCCACTACCTGCAACCTCCGGCAACCACCTGCAACTTCCGGGAACCGCATGGAAACCTTGGGTGGGGCGCAAAGTCTCCAGAGGTTTCCGTTCAGGTTTCCTAAGTGGGACAGGGGCATTAAGGGACAAACATTTAGGGGCAAAATGAAGGGGAACTTCTTATCTCAGAGAGTGGTAGCTGTGTGGCAAGGCAGGTTCGTTTTTATCATTTAAAAATAAATTGGATAGGTGTATGGACGGGAAAGGAATGGAGGGTTATGGTCTGAGTGCAGGTAGATGGGACTAGATGAGAGTATGTGTTCGGCACGGACTAGAAGGGCCGAGGTGGCCTGTTTCCATGCTGTAATTGTTATATGGTTATATGTGTGGGTGTATGTGTGGGTGTATGTGTGAGTGTGTGTGTGAGTTTGTGCGTGCGAGTGAGTGAGTGTGTATGCGCGTGAGTGTATGTGTGTGTCTGTGTGTGAGTGTGAGTCTCTGTGTGTGTGAGTCTGTGTGTGAGAATGTATGTGTGTGTGTGTGCCTGTGTGAGTTTATGTGTGTGAGTGCGTGTGTGAGTGTGTGTGTATGAGTATGAGTGTGTGTGTGTGAGTGTTTATGTGTGTGTGTGAGTGTTTGTGTGTGTGAGTGTGTGTATGTGCGTGTGTGCATGTGTGTGTGTGAGTGTGTGTCAGTGCATGTGTGTGCCTGAGTGTATGTGTGGGTGTAAGTGTATTGTGTGAGTGTGTGTGTGTGTATGTGTGTGTGTGTGTGTGAGTGTGTGTGTGTGTGTGAGAGTGTGTGTGTGTGAGTGTGTGTGTGTGTGTGTGAGAGTGTGCGTGTGTGTGTGTGTGTGTGAGTCTGTGTGTATGAGTGTGAGTGTGTGTGTGAGAGTGTGCGTCTGTGTGTGTGAGTGTATATGTATGTGTGAGTGTATGTGTGTGAGGGTATGTGTGGGTGTGTGTGTGAGTGTGTTGTGTGAGTTTGTGAATCTGTGTGAGTGTGTATGCGTGTGAGTGTATATGTGTGTGTCAGTTTATGTGTGTGTGTGAGTGTATGTGTGTGTGAGTGTATGTGTGTGTGTGTGTGCGTGAGTCTCTTTGTGAGTATGTGTGTGAGAGTGTATGTGTGTGTTAGTGTATGTGTGTGCGTATGAGAGTGTATGTGTGTGTTAGTGTATGTGTGTGTGTGTTAGAGTGTATGTGTGTGTTAGTGTATGTGTGAGTGTGAGTGTATGTGTGTGAGTCTGCATGTGAGTGTGAGTGTATGTGTGTGTGAATGTGTGTGTGTGAATGTGTGTGGGAGTGAGTGTATGTGTGTGAGTGTATGTGTGTGTGAGGTGGAGGATGTATGTATATGACCTGTTCTCCGGAGCTCCTGCATTTGGCAGCTTCGACCACCCCAGGCGGCGGAGTTGAACCGGCCCGTTCGCGGAGCTCTGATTCAGCTTCGGGACTGACATTACCATATAACCATAACCATATAACAATTACAGCACGGAAACAGGCCATCTCGACCCTTCTAGTCCGTGCCGAACACATAATCTCCCCTAGTCCCATATACCTGCGCTCAGACCATAGTTTAGGTCTGGCGATAGGGCTTTATACAGCACGGCCCGAGCTAACCTGAAGAGAGGCATCAGAGAGGCCAAATCAGACTACAGGAGGAAGATAGAGGACCACCTGGACAGTAACAACAGCAGGCAGGTGTGGCAGGGGATCCAGTATCTCACCAACTACAAGACCAACCTTGGAGCTGCTGAAGGTGACGCCTCGTTGGCAGAGGAGCTGAACCTCTTCTTTGCTCGCTTTGAAGTGGAGCCACCCGAGACAGCCACATCACACCACATGGTCCACAGCAGCCTAACCCTCAAGATAGAGGAGCATGAGGTGAGGTGCACGCTGCGGGCCATCAATCCAAGGAAGGCTACTGGACCCGACGGCGTCTCTGGACGCGTGCTGAAGGACTGCGCTGACCAGCTGGCTGGAGTCTGTACGAGGATTTTCAACCAGTCTCTGGCCCAGTCCACTGTTCCACCCTGTCTGAAGTCCGCAACCATAGTCCCCTTGCCCAAAAAAACCCACATTTCCAGCCTCAACGACTACCGGCCAGTCGTACTCACACCAGTGGTGATGAAGTGTTTTGAAAAACTGGTCCGGGGTCATATCACATCACTCCTGCCCCGAAGCTTTGACCCCCACCAGTTTGCGTACAGAGCGAATAGATCTACAGAGGACGCTGTAGCCACAGCTCTCCATGCTGCACTGTCCCACCTGGAGCAGTGGGGGAGCTACGTGCGGATGCTCTTTGTGGACTACAGCTCTGCCTTTAATACCATCCTTCCCCACAAACTGGTGGACAAACTGGGGGACTTGGGACTTCCACACTCCACCTGCATGTGGATAAATAGCTTCCTGTCGGGTCGCAGCCAGAGAGTCAGAGTGGGCCATCACACATCCACGGCCCTCAGCCTCAGTACCGGCTCTCCACAGGGCTGCGTGCTGAGCCCCCTGCTCTACACCATCTACACACATGACTGCACCCCCGCCCACCACAGCAACACCATTGTCAAATTTGCGGATGACACTACGGTGGTGGGACTCATCTCCGGGGGGGACGAGTACGCCTACCGAGATGAGGCGGAGCAGCTGACAGTGTGGTGTGGAGAAAATAACCTGCTCCTCAACACCTTAAAGACAAAGGAAATAATAATAGACTTCAGAAAGAATAAAACGGACATGGTACCATTAATTATCAGAGGGGACTGTGTGGAGAGGGTGGCGGATTTCCGCTTCCTGGGAATCCATATTGAGGAGGACCTGACGTGGAGCGTGAACACCTCTGCGCTGCTGAAAAAGGTCCAGCAGAGACTGCACTTCCTGAGGGTGCTCAGGAAGAATAACATCACTCAGAGACTGCTGCTGTCCTTTTATCGGTGCTCCATTGAGAGCATCCTAACATACTGTGTATGCGTATGGTACACCAGCTGCACAGCGGCTCAGATGAAAGCGCTCCAGAGGGCCATTGACAACGCCCAGAGGATTGTCGGCTGCCCTCTCCTTACCTTGGAGGACTTACACAGTTCCCGCTGCATCAAAAAATCCCAGAGTATTATAAAGGACATTTCCCACCCCGGACACTCCCTGTTTGAACTGTTACCGTCAGGCAGACGGTACAGATCTACAAGGACAAGGACAAACAGACTTAAAAACAGTTTTTACCCCACTGCTATAAAGGCACTAAATGTAGCCGCCAAGGAACGCAGGGGCGATACATACTAAGAGACTGTGAAATCGACAGAAGGATGTAGGGCTGGGTGTTTATGCGTGCTATTTTTATGATATTTATTTTAGTTGTTTATCTTTTTTTTAATATTTTACCTTGTATGTATCGTTAGCTTTTAGAAATGTTTGAATGGTGCACTGACTGGCTGACATTTTACAATTTCGTTGTGCATGGTGCATGGTTCATGTTACAATGACAATAAAGAAACTATTCTATTCTATTCTATTCTATTCTATAACCCTCCATTCCTTTCCCATCCATATAACTATCCAATTTATTTTTAAATGATAAAAACGAACCTGCCTCCACCACCTTCATTGGAAGCTCATTCCACACAGCTACCACTCTCTGAGTAAAGAAGTTCCCCCTCATGTTACCCCTAAACTTCAGTCCCTTAATTCTCAAGTCATGTCCCCTTGTTTGAATCTTCCCTACTCTCAGTGGGAAAAGCTTTCGAGTCTGTGCTAGGGAAAAGCTTTTCCACGTCAACTCTGTCTATCCCTCTCATCATTTTAAAAACCTCTATCAAGTCCCCCCTTAACCTTCTGTGCTCCAAAGAATAAAGCCCTAACTTGTTCAACCTTTCTCTGTAACTTAGTTGCTGAAACCCAGGCAACATTCTAGTAAATCTCCTCTGTACTCTCTCTATTTTGTTGACATCCTTCCTATAATTAGGCGACCAAAATTGTACACCATACTCCAGAATTGGCCTCACCAATGCCTTGTACAATTTTAACATTACATCCCAACTTCTATACTCAATGCTCTGATTTATAAAGGCCAGCACACCAAAAGCTTTCTTTACCACCCTATCTACATGAGATTCCACTTTCAGGGAACTGTGCACAGTTATTCCCAGATCCCTCTGTTCACCTACATTCTTCAATTCCCTACCATTTACCATGTACGTCCTATTTTGATTTGTCCTGCCAAGATGTAGCACCTCACACTTATCAGCATTAAACTCCATCTGCCATCTTTCAGCCCACTCTTCCAACTGGCATAAATCTCTCTGTAGACTTTGAAACTCTACTTCATTACCCGCAACCCCACCTATCTTAGTATCATCTGCATACTTACTAATCCAATTTACCACACCATCGTCCAGATCATTGATGTACATGACAAACAACAGTGGACCCAACACAGATCCCTGTGGCACCCCACTCGTCACTGGCCTCCAACCTGACAAACAACCATCCACCATTACTCTCTGGCATCTCCCATTCAGCCACTGTTGAATCCATCTTGCTACTCCACCATTAATACCCAACCATTGAACCTTCTTAACCAACCTTCCATGAGGAACCTTGTCAAAGGCCTTACTGAAGTCCATATACACAACATCCACTGCTTTACCCTCATCAATTTCCCGAGTAACATCTTCAAAAAATTCAAGAAGATTAGTTAAACATGACCTTCCAGGCACAAATCCATGTTGACTGTTCCTAATCAGACCCTGTTTATCCAGATGCTTATATATATTATCTCTAAGTATTCTTTCCATTAATTTGCCCACCACTGACGTCAAACTAGCAGGTCTATAATTGCTAGGTTTACTCTTAGACCCCTTTTTAAACAATGGAACAACATGCGCAGTACGCCAATCCTCCGGCACTATTCCCGTTTACTTACCATCGCCCGGCAGGGTCACAACATCCGAGCCTGGATCGCCTCAGATCGCAAGGTCTGAATGACAATAAAGGCTACTTTGACTTTGACTTTGAATGTGCGTGAGAGTGTGTGTGATTGAGTGAGTAACTGTCTGAGTCAGTGAGTGTGTGTGAGTGTGAGTGTATGCGTGTGTGTGTGTGTGTGTGTGTGTGTGTGTGTGTGTGTGTGTGTGTGTGTGTGTGTGTGTGTGTGTGTGTGTGTGTGTGTGTGTGTGTGTGTGTGTGTGTGTGTGTGTGTGTGTGTGAGTGTATGAGTATATGTGTGTGTGTTAGTGTGTGTGAGTGCATGTGTGTGTGTGAGTGAGTGTATATGTTTGTGTGTGTGAGGTGGAGGGGTGTGTATATGTGTGTGAGTGTGAGTCTGTGTGAGTGAGTGAGTGAGTGAGTGAGTGACTGTGTGAGTGACTAAGTGAGTGAGGGTGTGTGTGAGTGTATGTGTGCGTGAGTGAGTGAGACTATGAGGGAGTGAGTGTATGTGTGTGTTACTGTGTGTGAGTGTGTGTGTCAGTGTATGTGATTGAGTGTATGTGTGTGAGTGTGTGAGTGAGTCTGTGTGTGTATGTGTGAGTGTATGTGTGTGTGAGCATCTGTGTTTGTGTTAGTGTATCTGTATGTGAGTGTATGTGTGTGTGAGAGTGTATGTGTGTGTGTGAGTGTATGTGTGAGTGTATGTGTGGGCGTATGTGTGTGTGTGCGTGAGCCTGTGTGTGAGTGTGAGTCAGTGTGCGAGTGGGTGAGTGTGTGTGCGCGAGAGTGTGAGTATATGTGTGTGCGAGTCTGTGTGAGAGTGTGAGTCTGTGTGTGAGTGTGGGTGTGAGTCGGTGTGTGGGAGAGAGTGTATGTGTGAGTGCATGTGTGTGTGTGTGTGTGTGTGCGTGAGTCTGTGCGCGTGAGTGTGTGTGTGTGTGTGTGTGTGTGTGTGCGTGCGTGCGTGCATGCGTGCGTGCGTGCGTGTGTGTGTGTGTGTGTGTCTGTGTGTGTGTGTGTGTGTGTGTGAGTGGTGTGTGAGTGTGAGTCTGTGTGAGTGTGTGTGTGAGTGTAGTGTGTGTTAGTTTATGTGTGTGTGAGTGTAGGTGTGTGTGAGTCTGCGTGCGTGTGTGTTAGTGGTGTGCGTGTGAGTCTGCGAGTGTGTGTGTGAGTGGTGTGTGTGTGTGAGTGTGAGTCTGTGGGTGGTTGTATGAGTCTGTGTGTGTGTGAGTGTGAGTGTATGTGTGTGTGAGAGTATGTGTGTTTGTGCCTGTGCATGTGTGTGAGTGTTTGTGTGAGTGTTTGTGTGAGTGTATGTGTGTGAGTGCATGTGTTTGTGTGTGAGATGGAGCGTGTGTGTTATGTGTGTGCGCGCATGTGTGAGTGAGTGAGTGTGTGTCAGAGTGTGAGTGCATGTGTGTGTTAGTGTGTGTGAGTGTATGTGCGTATGTTAGGGCATGTGTGAGTGTATGTGTGTGTATGTGTGAGTGTATGTATGAGTGAGTGTGTGTGTGAGTGAGTGTATGTGTGTGTGTGTCAGTGTGTGTGAGTGTATGTGTGTGTGTTAGGGCATGTGTGAGTGTATATTAGTGCATGCATTTGTGAGTGTGTGTGAGTATATGTGTATGTATGTGAGTGTGTGTGAGAGTGTATGTCTCTGTGTGAGTGTATGTGCGTGAGTGTGTGTGTGTGAGTGTGTGTGAATGTGTATGTCTGTGAGTGTATGTCTGTGAGTGTGTGTGTGTGTGAGTGTGTATGGATATGTGTGTGAGTGTGTATGGCTGGCCTGTGTGTGAATGTATATGTGTGTGTATGAGTGTATATGTGTGTGTGATTGTATATGTGTGTGTGAGTATATCTGTATGTGTGAGTGTATGGATGTGTATGTGTGTGAGTGTGTGAGTGTGTGTGTGTATGTGTGTGAGTGTGTGTGAGTCTGTGTATGTGAGTGTGTGTATGAGTGTTTGTGTGTGTGTGTGTGTGTTAGTGTATGTGTCTGTGTGAGTGTATGTGTGTGAGTCTGTGTGTGTATGTGAGTGTATGTGTGTGTGTGTGTGTGTGTGTGTGTTAGTGTGTGAGTGTGTGTGTGAGTGTGTGAGTCTGTGTTTGAGTGTGTGTGTGTGAGTGTATGAATGTATGTGTGTGAGCGTATGTGTGTGAGTAAATGTGTGTGCGAGTGTGTGTGTTGGAGCATGTGTGTGAGTGTAAGTGCGTGTGCATGTATGTGTGTGTGCGTGTATGTGTGTGTATGTCTGTGTGAACGTATGTGTGTGTGAGTGTATTGTGTGAGTGTATGTGTGTGTGAGTGAGTGTGTGTGTGTGTGAGTATGGGTGTGTGTGAGTGTATGTGCATGTGAGTGTATATGTGTTGGTGTATGTATGTGTGTGTGTATGTGTGTGCGAGAATGTATTGTGTGAGTGTATGTGTGTGTGTCAGGGTGTGTGTATGTGTGCGTGAAGTGTATGTGAGTGTGTGTATGTGTGCGTGAAGTGTATGTGAGTGTGTGTTTGTGTGAGTGTATGTGTGTGTGTGTTTGTCTATGTGTGTGAGTGAATGTGTGTGTATGTGTGAGTGTATGCGTGTGTGAGTGTATGTGTGTGTGAGTGTATGTGTGAGTGTGTGTGGGTGCATGTGTGTGAGTGTGTGTGTGTGTGTGTGAGTATGTGTGTGTGTGCGAATCTGTGTGTGTGTAAGTGTATGTGTGTGTGTGAATGTATGTGTGTGCGAGTCTGTGAGTGTGAGTGCATGTGGGTGAGTGCTTGTGAGTGTGTGTGAGTGTATGTGTGAGTGAGTGAGTGTGTGTGAGTGTAAGTATGTGTGTGTGTGAGTGTGAGTGTGAGTGTAAGTGTGTATGTGAGTGTTAGTGTGTGTGAGTGTGTGTGTGTGTGTTAGGTTATGTGTGAGTATAGGAGCAGGGAGGTTCTACTGCAGTTGTACAGGGTCTTGGTGAGACCACACCTGGAGTACTGCGTACAGTTTTTGTCTCCTAATCTGAGGAAAGACATTCTTGCCATAGAGGGAGTACAGAGAAGGTTCACCAGACTGATTCCTGGGATGTCAGGACTTTCATATGAAGAAAGACTGGATAGACTCGGCTTGTATTCGCTAGAATTTAGAAGATTGAGGGGGGATCTTATAGAAACTTACAAAATTCTTAAGGGGTTGGACAGGCTAGATGCAGGAAGATCATTCCCGATGTTGGGGAAGTCCAGGACAAGGGGTCACAGTTTACGTATAAGGGGGGAATCTTTTAGGACCGAGATGAGAAAAACATTTTTCATACAGAGAGTGGTGAATCTCTGGAATTCTCTGCCACAGAAGGTAGTTGAGGCCAGTTCTTTGGCTATATTTAAGAGGGAGTTAGATGTGGCCCTTGTGGCTAAAGGGATCAGGGGGTATGGAGAGAAGGCAGGTACAGGATACTGAGTTGGATGATCAGCCATGATCATATTGAATGCCGGTGCAGGCTCGAAGGACCGAATGGCCTACTCCTGCACCTATTTTCTATGTTTCTATGTATCAGGTTCAAGTTCATGTGAATTTATTGTCATGTGTCCCTGTATAGGACAATTAAATTCTTGCTTTGCTTCAGCACACAGAACATAGTAGGCATTTACTACAACACAGATAAGTGTCCATGTGTGTGTATGTGTGAGTGTATGCGTGCATATGTGTGAGTGTATGTGTGTGTGAGTGTGTGTGAGTGTATGTGTATGTGTGTGTGAGTGTGTGTGTGTGAATATATGTGTGTGAGTGTGTGTGTGAGTCTGCGTGTGTGTTAGTGTATGTGTGTGTGTGCGTGTATGTGTGTGTGTGTATATGTGTGTGAGTGTATGTGAGTGTGTGTGAGTGTGTATGTGAGTGTGTGTGAGTGTATGTCTGTGTGGGCATGTATGTCTGTGTGAGTGTATGTGGGTGTGTGAGTGTATGTGTGTGTGAGTGTGTATGGGTGTGTGCGAGTGTGTATGGGTGTGTGTGAGTGTATATGTGTGTGTGAGTGTATATGTGAGTGTATATGTGTGTGTGATTGTATATGTGTGTGTGAGTGTGTCTGTATGTGTGAGTGTGAGTGTATGTGTATGTATGTGAGTGTGTGTGTGTATGTGTGTGTGAGTGTGCGTGAGTGTGTGTTTGAGTGCGAGTCTGTGTGTATGAGTGTATGTGTGTGTGTGTGCATGTGTGTGTTAGTGTATGTGTCTGTGTGAGTGTGTGTGTGTGTGTGTGTGTTAGTGTGTGAGTCTGTGTATGTGTGTGTGAGTGTGTGTGTGTGTTGTTGTATGCGTGTGAGTGTATGTGTGTGCGTGTATGTGTGTGTGCGTGTATGTGTGTGTATGTGTGTGAGTGTATGTGTGTGAGTGTATGTGTGTGAGTGTATGTGTGTGTGAGTGTATGTGTGTGTGTGTGTGTGTGTGTGAGTGTATGTGTGTGTGTGTGTGTATGTGTGTGTGTATGTGTGTGTCTGTATGTGTGTGTGTGTGGGTGTGTGTGTATGTGTGTGTGTGTATGTGTGGGTATGTGTGTTTGTATGTGTGTGTGTATGTGTGTGTGTGTGTGTATGTGAATGTGTGTGTTTATGTGTGTGTGTGGGTATGTGTGTGTGTGCGTGTATGTGTATGTGTGTATATGTGTATGTGTGTGCGTGTGTGTGGGGTGTGTGAGTGTGTGTGTGTGTGTGGTGTGTGTGGTGTGTGTGTTGTGTGGTGTGTGTTGTGTGTGTATGCGAGTATGTGGGTGTGGAGTGTAGTGTGGTGGGGTGTGTGTGTGTGTGGTGTGTGTGTGTGTGTGTGTGTGTGTGTGTGTGTGTGTGTGTGTGTGTGTGTGTGTATGGGTGTGTGGTGTGTGTGTGGTGTGTGTGTGTATGTGGTGTGTGTGTGTGTGTTTGTGTGTGTGTGGGTGTATGTGTGGGTGTATGTGTGTGTGAGTGTGTGAGAGAGTCCGTGAGTCTGTGTGTGAGTGAGTGTCTGTGCGCATGAGTGTTAGTGTATGTGTGTGTGAGTGTATGTGTGTGTGGGTGAGCGTATGTGTACGTGTGAGTGTGTGTGTGTGTGAGTGTGTGTGTCGGAGTGTGTGTGTGCGAGTGTATGTGTGTGTGGGTGGATGTGTGGGTGTATGTGTGAGTGTATGTGTGAGTGTATGTGTGTGTGAGTCTGCATGTGAGTGAGTGTGTGAATGAGTGAGTGAGTGAATGAGTGTGTATTTGCAAAGGTTACTGGGGAGACTTTCAACTAGAACGGTTGGGGGGAGGGACTCAAATAGAGAAAGCTAGTAGACAGTGTGTGAGGCAGGAGGCAGAGAAGGGAATCACTCAGACCCAACATGTAGGGGGGAAAGAAGAAAACAATAATAAACACAGAATAAGAGGTGGTGGGGTTCTTAAATGGATGAGCAGAGAGACAGAGGGGTGTAAAATGGGGGTGGAAGCAATAGGTAGCAAGGTGAAAAGTAAAAGTGGCAGGCAGACAAATCCAGGGCAAAAATCAAAAAGGGCCACTTTTCAACATAATTGTAAAAGGGGTAAGAGCGTTGTAAAAACAAGCCTGAAGGCTTTGTGTCTCAATGCAAGGAGCACTCGTAATAAGGTGGATGAGTTGAATGTGCAGATAGCTATTAATGATTATAATGTAGTTGGGAACACGGAGACATGGCTCCAGGGTGACCAAGGCTGGGAGATGAACATCCAGGGATATTCAATATTCAGGACGGATAGACAGAAAGGAAAAGGAGGTGGGGTAGCGTTGCTGGTTAGAGAGGAGATTAACGCAATGGAAAGGAAGAACATTAGCTTGGAGGATGTGGAATTGGTATGGGTAGAGCTGCGAAACACTAAGGGGCAGAAAACGCTGGTGGGTGTTGTGTACAGGCCACCCTACAGTACTAGCGAAGTTGTGGATGGCATCACACAGGAAATTAGAAATGCGTGCAACAAAGGTAAAACAGTTATAATGGGTGACTTCAATCTACATATAGATTGCGTGAATCAAATTGGCAGGGGTGCTGAGGAAGAGGATTTCTTGGAATGTATGCGGGATAGTTTTCTAAACCAACATGTAGAGGAACCAACGAGAGAGCAGGCTATTCTAGACTGGCTATTGAGTAATGAGGAAGGGTTCGTTAGCAGTCTTGTTGTTCCTGCCCCCTTGGGCAAGAGTGACCATAATATGGTTGAGTTCTTCATTAGGATGGAGAGTGACATTGTTAATTCAGAAACAATGGTTCTGAACTTAAAGAAAGGTAACTTTGAGCGTATGAGACGTGAATTGGCCAACATTGACTGGCAATTAATTCTAAAAGGGTTGACGGTGGATATGCAATGGAAGGCATTTAAAGACTGCATGGATGAACTACAAAAATTGTTCATCCCAGTTTTGCAAAATAATAAATCAGGGAAGGTAGTGCATCCGTGGATAACAAGGGAAATCAGGGATAGTATCAAAGCAAAAGATGAGGCGTACAAATTAGCCAGAAAAAGCAGCCTACCAGAGGACTGGGAGAAATTCAGAGACCAGCAGAGGAGGACAAAGGGCTTAGTTAGGAAAGGGGAAATAGATTATGAAAGAAAACTGGCAGGGAACATAAAAACTGACTGCAAAAGTTTTTATAGATATGTGAAGAGAAAGAGATTAGTTAAAACAAATGTAGGTCCCTTGCAGTCAGAAACAGGTGAATTGATCATGGAGAACAAGGATGTGGCGGACCAATTGAATAACTACTTTGGTTCCGTCTTCACCAAGGAAGATATACATAATCTGCCGGAAATAACAGGGGTCAGAGGAGATGGAGGAACTGAGTGAAATCCAGGTTAGTCGGGAAGTGGTGTTGGGTAAATTGAATGGATTAAAGGCCGATAAATCCCCAGGGCCAGATAGGCTGCATCCCAGAGTACTTAAGGAAGTAGCTCCAGAAATAGTGGATGCATTAGTGATAATTTTTCAAAACTCTTTAGATTCTGGAGTAGTTCCTGAGGATTGGAGGGTAGCTAACGTAATCCCACTTTTTAAGAAGGGAGGGAGAGAGAAAACGGGGAATTACAGACCAGTTAGTCTAACATCGGTAGTGGGGAAACTGCTAGAGTCAGTTATTAAAGATGGGATAGCAGCACATTTGGAAAGTGGTGAAATCATTGGACAAAGTCAGCATGGATTTACGAAAGGTAAATCATGTCTGACGAATCTTATAGAATTTTTCGAGGATGTAACTAGTAGAGTGGATAGGGGAGAACCAGGGGATATGTTATATCTGGACTTTCAGAAGGCTTTCGACAAGGTCCCACATAAGAGATTAGTATACAAACTTAAAGCACATGGTATTGGGGGTTCAGTATTGATGTGGATAGAGAACTGGTTGGCAAACAGGAAGCAAAGAGTAGGAGTAAATGGGTCCTTTTCACAATGGCAGGCAGTGACTAGTGGGGTACAGTGCTGGGACCCCAGCTATTTACAATCTATATTAATGATCTGGATGATGGAATTGAAGGCAACATCTCCAAGTTTGCGGTTGATACTAAGCTGGGGGGCAGTGTTAGCTGTGAGGAGGATGCTAGGAGACTGCAAGGTGACTTGGATTGGCTGGGTGAGTGGGCAAATGTTTGGCAGATGCAGTATAATGTGGATAAATGTGAGGTTATCCATTTTGGTGGCAAGAACACGAAAGCAGACTATTATCTAAATGGTGGCCGATTAGGAAAAGGGGAGATGCAACGAGACCTGGGTGTCATGGTACACCAGTCATTGAAAGTAGGCATGCAGGTGCAGCAGGCAGTAAAGAAAGTGAATGGTATGTTAGCTTTCATAGCAAAAGGATTTGAGTATAGGAGCAGGAAGGTTCTACTGCAGTTGTACAGGGTCTTGTTGAGACCACACCTGGAGTATTGCGTACAGTTTTGGTCTCCAAATCTGAGGAAGGACATTATTGCAGTGAAGGTTCACCAGACTGATTCCTGGAATGTCAGGTCTTTCACATGAAGAAAGACTGGATAGACTCGGCTTATACTCGCTAGAATTTAGGAGATTGAGGGGGGATCTTATAAAAACTTACAAAATTCTTAAGGGGTTGGACAGGCTAGATGCAGGAAGATTGTTCCCGATGTTGGGGGTCCCGGACAAGGGGTCACAGCTTAAGGATAAGGGGGAAATCCTTTAAGACCGAGATGAGAAAAGCATTTTTCACACAGAGTGGTGAATCTCTGGAACTTTCTGCCACAGAGGGTAGTTGAGGCCAGTTCATTGGCTATATTTAAGAGGGAGTTAGATGTGCCCCTTGTGGCTAAAGGGATCAGGGGATATGGAGAGAAGGCAGGTACGGGATACTGAGTTGGATGATCAGCCATGATCATATTGAATGGATCGAAGGGCCGAAGTGCCGAATGGCCTACACCTGCACCTATTTTCTATATGTTTCTATGCTTCTATGTATGCGCGTGAGTGTTATTGTATATGTGTGTGTGTGTGGGTGAGTGTATGTGTGGGTGAGTGTGAGACTGTGTGAGTGACTGGGAGACTGTGAGTGTAGGTGTGTATGTGTGAGTGGGTGAGTGAGTTAGTGATTGAGTTAGTGATTGAGTTAGTGTGTGTGTGAGTGTGTGCGTTAGTGTGTGTGAATGTATATGTGTGTGTTTGTGAGTGTATGTGTGTGTCTGTGTGAGTGTGTGTATGTGTGTGAGTGTATGTGTTTGTGCGTGTGAGGTGGAGGGTGTGTGTATATGTGTATGAATCTGTGTGTGAGTGAGGGAGTGTGTGAGTGAGAGAGTGAGTGAGTGAGTGAGTGAGTGAGTGAGTGAGTGAGTGAGTGAATGAGTGAGTGAGTGAGTGAGTGAGTGAGTGAGTGAGTGAGTGAGTGAGTGAGTGAGTGAGTGAGTGAGTGAGTGAGTGAGTGAGTGAGTGAGTGAGTGAGTGTTAGTGTGTGTGGGTGTATGTGTGTGTTAGTGCATGTGTGTGAGTGTATGTGTGTGTCTGAGTGTATGCGTGTGTGAGTGTATGTGTGAGTGTGTGTATGTGAGTGTGAGCATATGCGTGTGTTTGTGTGTGTGTGTGTATGTGTGAGTGTTTATGTGTGAGTGTATGTGTGTATGTGTGAGTGTATGTGTATGTGTGTGTGAGTGTGTGTGTGTGAGTGTATGTGTGTGTGTGAGTTTGTGTGAGTGAATCTGTGTGTGTGAGTGTGAGTGTGTGTGTGCTTTTGTGTGGGTGAGCATATGTGTGTGTTGATGTATCTGTGTGTGTGAGTCTATGTGTGTGTGTGAGTGTGTGCGTGTGTGTGGGTGTATGTGTGAGTGTATGTGTGCGTGTGTGTGTGTGTGTGTGTGTGTGTGTGAGTCTATGTGTGAGTGTGCGTGAGTGTGTGTGAGTGTATGTGTGTGTGTGAGTGTATGTGTGTGTGTGGGTCTGTGTGTGAGTGTGAATCTGCGGGATTGTGAGGGTGTATGTGTCAGTTAGTGCATGTGTGTGTAAGAGTGTATGTGTGAGTCTGCGCATGTGTGTGTGTGTGTGTGTGTGAGTGTGTGTGTGTGTGTGTGAATGTGGGTGTGTGTGTGTGTGAATGTGTGTGTGTGAGGTGGAGGGTGTGTGTATATGTGTGTGCGTGAGTGTGTGAGTGAGTCTGTGTGCAAGTGATTGTGTGTGAGTGTGAGTGCATGTGTGTGTGTAAGTGTATGTGTGTGTGTATGTATGTATGTGTGTGTGTGTGTGCGCGCACGCGTGGGTCTGTGTGTGTGTGTGTGTGAGTGTGTGTGTATATTGTATTGGTGGAGAGGTGGAATATAGCATTGGGGGACCAGTCCTCCCGTGTGAAGCTGGAACATGTTGGGTCCCACTTAATCTAGTATATATTTATACTAGACTAAGTGGGACCCGTTGGGTCCCATCATCCTGTGTGGGCTGGTCCCCCAACGCAATATTCCATCTCTACACCATTTCCAATATTGGTGGCCAGTAAGGGCGGGGCTTTCTGGAGTTGTTGTGCGCTGCTGGGACTGATATCCAGAGGGCTAGTATGGACATTGTGGGCCAAATAGATTATTGGGCTGGCGGCTCAGTCACTCAAGCAGGTTGTGCTGGCAGCTCACTCACTCACGGCTGGTGGGCTCGCAGTTGACTCACGGCTATTCCTTGAAATTCCACTAGAGGCAGCGAGTCGTGCAGAGACTGAGCCACGCCCACACTTCCGGGTTTATAGATTCCCTCCCCCCCCCCTCCCACCAGATGCGGCGTGGCATTCATGCATTTTCAAACTACACTTTCAAACCACATTAAGGGCGTTGACAGGTCAGTAAAACCACTCACAGTTTAGTAGACATGTATTCCAGGTTATTCACAGCTCAGACTGAGAATTGCGCCCTCTCGCTCTACCCATCTTGCAGAGAACTGAGGCACCTCCACACTTCCGGGTTTTATAGTCCCTCCGGAAGGGGCGCGGCTTTCAGGAGAGAGAATGTCAACATTTTTTAAACACTAATAACATTTATTTTTCATCAATGGGAAAAAATCCTCATCACCTGAGGAGCGGAGGGGGCTCTGAGTAAGATGGCCAAAAATCTCAGTCGTACGTGGAAGAGTTGTTTTTTCTAAAATCAATACTAAGCGCAAACAGGAAGTGGTCAAGATTAGACTTTTAGTTATATAGAAGGCAAGGCAGCTCTAATTAGGCAAGGCAGCTCTAATTAGGCAAGGCAGCTTGCTTTAGCACTTTCAAAACCATATGCACCGCAGCTTGCTTTAGCACTTTGAAAGCCAAAGGCAACGCAGCTTGCTTGAGCACTTTCAAACCCAAAGACAACGTGGCTTGCTTGAGCACTTTCAAAACCAGAGGTAACGCGGCTTGCTTGGGCACTTTCTAAACCAAAGGCAACACAGCTTGCTTTAGCCATTTCAAAACAAAAGGCAACACAGCTTGCTTTAGCATTTTCAAAACCAAATGCAACACAGCTTGATTTAACTCTTTCAAAACCAAAACACACCTGCATTTTCACACTACATTTTCAAACCACATTGAGGGCACTGACATGTCGGTAAAACCACTCACAGTTTAGAAGACATGTGTTGAGTGTTATTCACAGCTCAGACTGAGAATTGCGACCTCTCGCTTTCCTGTCTTGAAGCGGAATGAGGCACCTCCACACTTCCGGATTCCTTACTCTCTCCGGAAGGGGCGTGGCCTTCAGGAGAGAGAATCTCAACACTTTTAAAACACTATTAACTCTTTTATTTTTTATCGATGGGAAAAATCATCTTGTCCTGCGCAGCGGAGGGGGATTCTAAGTAAGATGACCAAAAATCACAGTCGTAAGTGGCAGCGTTTTTTCTAAAATCAATATACAGAATAACAGGAAATGTTCAAGATCAGGCTTTTAGTAACATAGATATATGCGCTAGCCCTAAAACTAAGCACGGGGAAAACCCACGCAGTCATAGAAACATAAAAAACATAGAAAATAGGTGCGGGAGGAGGCCATTCGGCCCTTCGATCCAGCACCGCCATTCATTGCGATCATGGCTGATCGTCCCCAATCAATAACCCATGCCTGCCTTCTCTCCACATCCTTTGATTCCACTACCCCCAAGAGCTCTATCTAACTCTCTCTTAAATCCATCCAGTGATTTGGCCTCCACTGCCCTCAAGGGAGGGAATTCCACAAATTCACAACTCTCTGGGTGAGAAAGCTTTTTCTCACCTCAGTCATAAATGACCTCCCCTTTATTCTAAGACTGTGGCCCCTGGTTTTGGACTCGCCCAACATTGGGAACATTTTTCCTGCATCGAGCTTGTCCAGTCCACAATTATCCAGACCACAATTTTAGATCACCAACACCGTCTTTCGTCATTAGAGTCTGATACCACCAGCCAAGACATACGAGCTACAGCGACAATGCTAACTATGGTGACCGAAGAGAACGCCAAGCTAAAGTCTAAGCTTATCAGCCTGGAAGGCAGGAGTCGCCGAAATAACATAAGGATAGTCGGTCTCCCCGAGAACATCGAAGGCCCCCAAACAACAGCTTTTTTCTCTCAACTCCTGCTCGAGACTCTTGGCGAACACACACTGGAATCAGCCCCGGAGCTAGACCGAGCCCACCGTACGCTAACAGCCAAGCCAAGCCCTGGTGAGAAACCCAGAGCAGTTGTGATCTGCTTCCATAGATACCAGACCCGCGAGTTGGTGGTGCGTGAGGCTCGGAGGCAGAGGGGTAAGCTGAAGTACAAGGATATCCCGATCCACATTTTCAAAGACTACTCTCCCGAGATAGTTGAACAACGCTCCGCGTACCGAGACGTTATGAAGGAGCTGTACAACCTGGGTCTCAACCCCTCCCTTCATTATCCAGCCAAGCTGTTCATCATGGCCGGGGAAGGAAAGAGGCGACGACTAACATCTCCTGAGGGCGCTCAGGATTTCACCTCATCTTACCGTCGACGCAGACCGGGACCCACAGACGACTGACTTCGCTCGATACGTCTATATCCGAGTGGCACAGGGGTCCGGTTAATCTACGGTTACACTATGGACTAACTTTAACTTGACTGCTCTTAGCAACTAGCCATTGCTAGCGCTCAGCCTTGCTGATTATACTAGACCCCTGTCTTGAAATGTACGAGGCTGGTAAGAATTCACCACGATTCGTGACTATCTTATACCAACTTTTCCTTACAATGTTTATGTGTAATCATACTTGAAAGGTTCTTCACCTGCACATGCTATAAAATTGGGCTTAAGGGATCTACTTTGTGGTTCGTGATCTGGTCTCTGCCTTCTTGTTTTTAGCAGCTGGCTGCTAACGCTGCCAGCATTCGGCTAGTTTGTTTACACTAGTCTTCCTAGCGGACTGTCTGGGGCTGATAAGAGCCCATTACAGCCAAGGCTGTGTTATACCAATCTGCTCCTACAGCGTTTTTGTTTAACAATACTTAATTGATGTTCTTTTGACCTGCGCTTTAATCCAAGAGCCCAGTTTGCAACTCGCTAACTTCTCTAACGCTAACTCTTTCTTTATACCTTGTCGATTTTAAGATATACTATGTAATACCAAAGGAAGCTATTCTTGCTCCACTTATACGTTGGCTTGCTTACTCAGTATCACCATTTTGTTAATTTGCTTTGTCTTATTATTACTATCATCATTACAACCATTACAGGCAAGTTCGTTGGTATCATTTAAAAATAAATTGGATAGGCATATGGATGAGAAGGGAATGGAGGGTTATGGTATGAGTGCAGGCAGGTGTGACTAAGGGAAAAAAGTTGTTCGGCACGGACTTGTAGGGCCGAGATGGCCTGTTTCCGTGCTGTAATTGTTATATGGTTATATGATTATTACCATTAGTGTTAGCAATGACATTGGCAGTGCAACTATTATGGCAATTATTTCAACTTTGTATTTATTTATTTATGTTTATTTTACTTTATTTCTACTTTCTATTTTTCAAATTATTATTATCATTGTTATTATTATTATTACTACACTCATTTCATTTTATATTACTTTACTGACATTGAGCGATTTTGTTGCTTTGAGAGGTGGAAATATTGGGAGTTAAGATCGGATATCTCCATGCGGATGCGAGGACAACGCACCTTGGTGCAATGGGCACTCAAGGTTCAGTTGGGACATGGGGGATCTCAGGTCCGGGGACTCAGGTTTGAAAGATGTTTAAGTGATATGTGTCCCACTTGTTTGTTGTGTGTATACGTGTGTATGTATCTTCTTTTTTTCTTCTTTTTTTTTTAAACTGTGGAGGATCCTGCTGGCCGCTTTGTCATGGTGTCTGGCAAACTGCAAGACACACCTGTCATATTGGCCAGCATTTACGGTACCAACTGGGATGACAGCTCATTTGTAACCAAATTTTTTACATCTCTCCCAAATATTGAAAATCACCACGTCATTGTGGGTGGAGATTTTAATCTGGTCCAAGACCCTATACTGGACAGATCCTCGAACAAAGCCTTTACTTTAACTAAATCAGGTAAGACTCTGCATGCTTTCGCCAAACAACTTGGGCTCACAGACCCATGGAGATTTACATTCCCCACGACTAAATTATTTTCATTTTTTTCCCACGTGCACCGTACCTATACCTGTATAGAATTCTTTCTCTTAGATAACAGACTGCTCTCCAAAATCAAATCCAGCGAGTATCATAGCATCGTAATATCAGATCACGCTGCAACCTCCCTCGACCTCCACTTTCGTAAACGAACTAACCCCTTTAAACAGTGGAGGTTCAACTCCTCATTATTAGCAGAGGCTCACTACATGCAATTCTTGCACTCCCAAATCACCTTATATTTTGAGCTGAATGACTCATAGAAAGAGGTGTACTCTAGGAAGCTTCAAAATCCTATATTAGGGGCCAAATTATCTCTTTTGTCTCCAACCTGAAAATAACCGAGACATCCCAAACGGCAGACCTGTTACAAAAAATAAAGGACATTGATGACAAATATGCACCTGACCCAGACCCTAACCTTTATAGAGAACGCCTTAGGTTACAAACAGACTTTGACCTCACGTCTACTAATAAAGCTAAGCTACGACTGCTTAAATCTAGGCAACACTTTTTTGAATCTGGGGATAAAGCTGGGAAGCTTTTGGCTCATCAGGCCAGAACCGAGGCGACTTCACGGCTAATTCCAGCCATTAGATCCAGCTTAGGGGAGATTCATACTGATCCTCTTAGAATTAATGAAGCATTTGCTAAATTCTACGCTGAACTATACGTTTCCGATTGTCCTCCCACCGCAGGTGACATGCTCAGTAGTATGACGTTTCCCCGAATTGACGATGAAGCCACGAGAGACTTGGGTGGTCCCATAAACTGTTGCTGAGGTCCAAGCAGCCATCACATCGCTGCAAAGCGGAAAGTCACCCGGCCCTGACGGCTTCACTGTAGAATATTACAAAGCTTTCTCTGCTCTCCTCGCACCAGTCCTGAGAGATATGTACAATTAGGCGTTTTTACATCGTCGCCTACCGCCCACCTTGTCGTGGGCTACTATCTCCCTAATTCTTAAAAAGGAGAAAGATCCCCTGCTTTGTAGTAGCTATAGACCAATTTCACTCCTGAATGTGGACCTCAAAATCCTCTCTAAAGCCCTTGCGCTCCGTCTTCAACGAGTGATGCCCTCTATAATCTCGTTAGACCAAACAGGGTTCATACCAGGCCGACAGTCTTCCCACAATACTAGGCGTCTCCTTAACATCATCCATTCACCGAGTAGTGAGACACCGGAGATAGTGGTCTCCCTCGACGCCGAAAAAGCTTTCGACAGGGTCGAGTGGAGGTACCTATATGAGGCGATGGACAGGTTTGGCTTCGGTAACAGTTTTATTCTTTGGGTCAGTCTATTATACTCGTCCCCGGTGGCCTCAGTACAAACAAACGGTACACTGTCGCCCCACTTCCCCCTTCAGAGAGGTACCAGACAGGGTTGCCCGTTATCACCACTTCTGTTTGCTGTCGCGATAGAACCCTTGGCGGTCTGGTTACGCTCAGAGAAGGGCTTTAAAGGTATTACACTGTTCGACACAACTCATAAAGTCTCATTGTATGCGGATGACCTGCTCCTGTACATCTCGAACCCAGTCAGCTCTCTCCCTGTGATTACGAATATTTTTGAACGGTTTGGCGCGTATTCTGGTTATAAACTTAACTACTAAAAGAGTGAGCTATTAACGATTAACTCATTGGCTAAGCAGCTCCCTCGCCCTTTAACCTCATTCAAATGGGCAGAGGACGGGTTTCGCTACCTCGGCGTCTTTATCACAACACCCTTATCTGATATGTTCCGCACAAACTTTCTGCCTCTGGTTGAGAAAGCTGAAATAGATTTTGACCGCTGGTCAGTTTTACCGCTATCCCTCGTGGGCCGGATAAATCTGGTCAAGATGGTCGTCCTACCCAAATTCCTGTATCTTTTCCAGCACGTCCCTATACTTATCACTAAATCTTTTTTTGATTAATTAGAAAGGACAATATCTAAATTTTTATGGGGTAGCAAACCGGCTAGAATCCGAAAGGCGATACTACAGTCTCCTAAGAGTGACGGCGGCCTGGCACTTCCTGACTTTAGGCGATACTATTGGGCAGCTAACTTGCAAACACTCCTGTATTGGATGAATGATGATTGCGACCACCTACCGACCTGGGTACACATGGAAAAGGCGAGTTCACATCTCCCGTTGCGGTCTGTCCTATGCTCCCAACTCTCCCTTCCTATAGCATCTGTGGGTGCAGGCCCAATTACGTCCCTCTCGCTCAAGATATGGAGTCAACTCAGGAAAAACTTCGGTTTATAAGGCACTTCCATCTTGACCCCACTGCTTAAAAACCACATATTTAAACCTTCAAGTACAGACCACGCATTCAAAACCTGGCATAGCAACGGTATCAGTAGTATCAAAAACCTATACAAGGATGGCATCTTTTCGTCTTTTGCGGAGCTCTCGTCCAACTATAGCCTCCCAAACTCCCACCTTTTTCGTTTTTTCCAGATTAGGGATTTTGTGAAGAATACATTCCCCCATTTCCCAAATCGCCCCCCTGAAACCCTGACCGATACCATCTTAGCTCTAGATCCCAACCGGAAGAAATGCATCTCTGTTTTGTATAACTTGTTAGGGTCGGTTATATTGAAACCTCATACCTCATTAAAAGCTGCGTGGGAGGGTGAGCTGCATACGAAACTAACAGACCGGCAATGGGACTCTGCCTTGGATTTGATCCATTCTTCCTCCATATGTGCCCGTCATGGCCTAATCCAATGCAAAGTCCTTCACAAAGTCCACTACACAAATGCAAGATTATCTAGAATTTACCCCGCTGTTAGGGACACCTGCAACAGATGTAATCAATCTCCTGCCAACCATAGCCATATGTTTTGGTCTTGCCCTAAGCTAGCAGCATTTTGGAGGAGTGCTTTCGACTTGATAAGCAGAGCCTACGGCCAGACTATTCCTCCAAACCCACTGTCAGTCATTTTCGGTACCCTTCCCAACACCAACCTCTCTGTTGTGGTGAAATGGGTTCTAGCTTTTACAACCTTGTTAGCCCGGAGACTGATCTTGCTTAACTGGAGGCTCACCTGTCCCCCGACACACACCCGCTGGATTAAGGAGGTGCTTTACAATTTAAAGCTTGAAAAACTTAGGTTCTCTCTCAAAGGCTCTACCAAGACATTCCTAGATACATGGAACCCTTTCTTGGAACTTGTTAACTCTCTCAACTTGACCCCGGACTCGGAAGAGGACAGAGTGCTCTCCACCATTGTTCTGCTCTACTGCAGCTGCTCTCCCTTTAACCCCCCCCCCCCCCCTCCCCACACTTATTTATTTAATTACTTACTTACTTACTGTTATTAGTGACCCCCTTTTTTTTTCTTTTTTTTTTTAAATCTTTTTTTTAGTACTTTTTGTTTCGTTTATCTTACCATATTTGTGTGTATGTGTATGTATGTGAGTGTTGTTTGTCCCCGTTTGGTTCCGACCTGATTCGGGTGGGTTGAAGGTGGGTAAGGGTAAGGGCTTTGAGGGTCGCTTACATACTGTTGCACAATTATGCCTTGACTGTCACTGTCTGTTATCATTGTATGTATGCAAATTGCTGTGAAATTCAAATAAAAAGATTTAAATCAAAAACAAAGAAAATAAGTGCGGGAGGAGGCCATTCGGCCCTTCGATCCAGCACCGCCATTCATTGCGATCATGGCTGATCGTCCCCAATCAATAACCCGTGCCTGCCTTCTCTCCACATCCTTTGATTCCACTACCCCCAAGAGCTCTATCTAATTCTCTCTTAAATCCATCCAGTGATTTGGCCTCCACTGCCCTCAAGGGAGGGAATTCCGCAAATTCATAACTCTCTGGGTGAGAAAGCTTTTTCTCACCTCAGTCATAAATGACCTCCCCTTTATTCTAAGATTGTGGCCCCTGGTTCTCGCCCAACATTGGGAACATTTTTCCTGCATCGAGCTTATCCAGTCCTTTTATAATTGTATATGTTCCCATGAGACCCCCCCCCCCCCCCCCCCCTCTCATTCTTCTAAACGCCAGTGAATACATGCCTTGTCTTTTCAATTTCCTCATATAACAGTCCCGCCATCACAGGGATCAATCTCGAGAATCTTCGCTGCACTACCTCAATCACAAGGATGTCCTTCCGCAAATTAGGAGACCAAAACTGTACTCAATACTCCAGATGTGGTCTTACCAGAGCCCTATACAACTGCAGGAGAACCTCTTTACTCCTATGCTGAAATCCTTTTGTTATGAAGGCCAACATTCCATTGGCTTTCTTCACTGCCTGCTGTACCTGCACGCCCAATTTCAGTGACCGGTGTACAAGGACACCCAGGTCTCGCTGTACCTCCCCCTTACCTAACCTAACCCAATCGAGAAAACAATCTGCCCCCCTTGTTTTTGCCACTAAAGTGGATAACCTCACGTTTATCTTTTTTCTACTGCATCTGCTACACATCTGCCCACTCACTCAGCCTGTCCAGGTCACCCTGCAACCTCCTAACATCCACTTCACAGTTCACACTGCCATCACTTGTCACATGGAGAACGTGCAAACTCCATACAGACATCTCGTAGGGTAAGCGCCGATCCCAGATATCTGATCCTGGAGTCAGCTACAGCAATTTGCTACCAATGTATTTGGAGTTATAACACAAATCTGCAACAATCTCGAATATATAAGGACACGGTTAGAAAATGAGATCGCACCCCTGCTGAGCATCGTTCCTGCGAATTACCATGGATGATTTATTGCCGGCTAACCTCAATGAGTGTCGTTATGGGTCAGGACGTCATGAATTCACTGACAGAGGTGGGCACCCCTTTGAATGCCTAGGGGTTTGGGGCTGTCGTACATACTCCATCAAATTCATCTGATACCCTATGGTTTTTATCTGAATAATTCGGTGTGCGGATCTAACCTAACCCCTCGTAACATGGCGATCTACCCAAGTCCCCCAGGAGCTGGCAATGTACTCCAATTCTCCATATCATGGCAATCGACTATAATTGTCATACTTTAATGATCTACCCTATCTCCACACTTCCTGTTGATCTACCAGAACATCCCATAGGCACCTGATCTACCAAACCTATATCCTCACGGTCCATCTTCATTCCTCATACCTCTGGGGCATACCCTAACTCGTCCATCCATTGATTCCGTATTCTCATCCCAATTCACGAACGTTTTATGCGTATTCCCATCTGTCCTGCTCCATCCTAAATCCCATGTACATGTGCTCTACCCTAATTTCCATTTACTGGTCCTCTTCTCATTTTGTGATGTTCTACCTTACTTCCCAATTGTCAGTGCTCTATAGCACCTTTCTCAACAGCGTCGTCTGCCAGCGTTCCATATCCCCACTCTTAGGTTCCTTCCGAAATCACTTCAGACCTATGCCCTATCGTTCTTGAGTCATGGACCGTGGGGAAAAGACGGCAATATTCGCGGTATTTCGCCTTACGATGTAAAACACCCGATCGCTCAGCGGCTGACCATGTAAATCACGAAACTTGTGGGATCTCAAGTAGGACATTGTAGTGGCCCTTGCATAGATATTTGCATCATTTTTAGCCTGAAATTACGTTCCGGAAGACTGAACGGTGACCAATAGTATAGCATTATTGAACAAGGACAGCAAGAACAAGCCAGGGTACTACATGCAGGTGACCTAGATGTCTGCAGTGGGTTAATTGTTGCAAGGGATCTTTCGGGATGGGCTCTACTATCATTTGCATAGAGGTACCTACGAGAGGAGGGGCAGTGCTGGACCTTCTGTTAGGAAATGAGACGGGACAGGTGGCGGAGGTATGCGTTGGGGAGCACTACGGGTCCAGTGATCACAATACCATTAGTTTCAATATAATTATGGAGAAGGTCAGAACTGGACGTAGGGTTGAGATTTTTGATTGGAGAAAGGCTAACTTTGATGAGATGCGAGATGATTTAAAAGGAGTCGACTGGGACATTTTGTTTTATGGGAAAGATGTAGAAGAGAAATGGTGGACATTTAAAGGGGAAATTTTAAGAGTACAGAATCTTTATGTTCCTGTTCGGTTGAAAGGAAACAGTAAAAATTGGAAAGAGCCCTGGTTTTCAAGGGAAATTGGACATCTTGTTCGGAAAAAGAGGGAGATCTACAATAATTAGAGGCAGCATGAAGTAAATGAGGTGCTTGTGGAGTATAAGGAATGTAAAAAGAATCTTAAGAAAGAAATTAGAAAAGCTAAAAGAAGATATGAGGTTGCTTTGGCAAGTAAGGTGAAAGTAAATCCAAAGGTTTTCTACAGCTATATTAATAGCAAAAGGATAACGAGGGATAAAATTGTCTTCCTATATTAGTATTTCCCGCACTGATCTAATTGTCCTCCGTGTCTCTTTCCTTGGCCGGCAGGGAAACAGTATTCTGGCAGGCGGGTTTGTCATTGCTCCACGGATGGGTTTAAACTAAATAGTGGGGTGGGTGGCTATAATTTTAAAATACAAGAGGGAATTAAAGGAAAAGTGTGTATAGGAAAAGTTAAGAAATACACCAAAATTAGCGGGAAAGAAAGCTCATGGAGTCATAGGAGAGTGTGGCCAAGTGAAATAGGGATCGATGTGAAACATGAGTAATGGATTACAAGTGTTATATATGAATGCGCGAAGTATTAGAAGTAAAGAGGATGAACAAGGCTCAGTTAGAGATTGGTAACTATGACATTATAGGGATTACAGAGACATGGTTGCAGGAGGATCTGGGTTGGGAACTGAATATTCAGAGTTATACGTTGCAACGAGACCTGGGTGTCATGGTACACCAGTCATTGAAAGTAGGCATGCAGACATTCTTGCCATAGAGGGAGTACAGAGAAGGTGCACCAGACTGATTCCTGGGATGTCAGGACTTTCATATGAAGTAAGACAGGATAGACTCGGCTTGTACTCGCTAGAATTTAGAAGATTGAGGGGGGATCTTATAGAAACTTACAAAATTCTTAAGGGGTTGGACAGGCTAGATGCAGGAAGATTGTTCCCGATGTTGGGGAAGTCCAGAACAAGGGGTCACAGTTTAATGATAAGGGGGAAATCTTTTAGGACCGAGATGAGAAAAACATTTTTCACACAGAGAGTGGTGAATGTCTGGAATTCTCTGCCACATACTATAGTTGAGGCCAGTTCATTGGCTATATTTAAGAGGGTTAGATGTGGCCCATGTGGCTAAAGGGATCAGAGGGTATGGAGAGAAAGGCAGGTACAGGATACTGAGTTGGATGATCAGCCATGATCATATTGAATGGCGATGCAGGCTAGAAGGGCCGAATAGCCTACTACTGCATCTATTTTCTATGTTTCTATATAGAAAGGATAGGCAGGTAAGCAGAAGAGGCGGGGTAGGTCTGTTTGTGAGGTATGAAATTCAGTCCCTTGCGAGGGATGACATAGGGACTGACGATTTAGAGTTGCGGTGGATAGAGTTGAGGAATTGTAAAGGTAAGAAGACACGATTGGGAGTTATCTACACCCCCCCCCCCCCCCAAACAGTAGCCTGGATATAGGGTGCAGGTTGCAGCAGGTGCTGAAATTAGACATGGAAAATAGATGCAGGAGGAGGCCATTCGACCCTTCAAGCCAGCACCGCTATTCATTGTGATCATGGCTGATCGTCCCCAATCAATAACCCGTACCTGCCTTCTACCCATGTCCCTTGATTCCACTAGCCCCTAGAGCTCTATCTAACTCTCTCTGAAATCCATCCAGTGATTTGGCCTCCACTGCCCTCTGTGGCAGGGAATTCCACATATTCACAACTCTCTGGGTGAAAAGTTTTTTTCTCACCTCAGTGTTAAATGGCCTCCCCTTTATTCTAAGACAGTGGCCTCTGGTTCTGGACTCGCCCAACACTGGGAACATTTTTCCTGCATCTCGCTTGTCCAGTCTTTTATAATTTGATATGTTTCTACAAGAGCCCCCTCATCATTCAAAACTCCAGTGAATACAAGCCTGGTCTTTTCAATCTTTCATCATATGACGTTCCCGCCACCAAATGCCATGGGGTCAATCTCGTGAATTTACGCCGCACTGCCTATCACAAGGATGTCCTTCCTCAAATTAGGAGACCAAAACTGTACACAATACTCCAGATGTGGTCTCACCAGAGCCCTATACAACTGCAGAAGAACCTATTTACTCTTATACTGAAATCCTCTTGTTATGAAGGCCAACATTCCATTGGCTTTCTTCACTGCCTGCTGTACCTGCACGCCAACTTTCAGTGACTGGTATACAAGGACACCCATGTCCCTCTGTACCTTCCCCTTACCTAACCTAACCCCATTGTGATAATAATCTGCCCCCTTGTTTTTGCCGCCAAAGTGGATAACCTCACACTTATCTATATTATACTGCATCTGCCACCATCTGCCCACTCACTCAACCTGTCCAGGTCACCCTGCAACCTCCTAACATCCTGTTCACAGTTCCACCCAGCTTTGTGTCATCCGCAAACTTGCTAGTGTTGCTCCTAATTCCCTCTTCCAAATCATTAATTTATATGGTAAATGATCATAGGGAACAAGGACATGGCGGACCAATTGAACAACTACTTTGGTTCCGTCTTCACCAAGGAAGATACAAATAATCTGCCGGAAATGGCAGGGGACCGCGGGTCAAATGAGATGGAGGAACTGAGTGAAATCCAAGTTAGCCGGGAAGTGGTGTTAGGTAAATTGAATGGATTAAAGGCCGATAAATCCCCAGGGCCAGATAGGCTGCATCCCAGAGTACTTAAGGAAGTAGCTCCAGAAATAGTGGATGCATTAGTGATATTTTTCAAAAACTCTTTAGATTCTGGAGTCGTTCCTGAGGATTGGAGGGTAGCTAATGTAACTCCACTTTTTAAAAAGGGAGGGAGAGAGAAAACGGGGAATTACAGACCAGTTAATCTAGCATCGGTAGTGGAGAAACTGCAATAGTCAGTTATTAAAGATGGGATAGCAGCACATTTGGAAAGAGGTGAAATCATTGGACAAAGTCAGCATGGATTTACGAAAGGTAAATCATGTCTGACGAATCTTATAGAATTTTTCGAGGATGTAACTAGTGGAGTGGATAAGGGAGAATCAGTGGATGTGTTATATCTGGACTTTCAGAAGGCTTTCGACAAGGTCCCATATAAGGTATACAAAATTAAATCACACGGTATTGGGGGTTCAGTATTGATGTGGATAGAGAACTGGTTGGCAAACAGGAAGCAAAGAGTAGGAGTAAACGGTTCCTTTTCAGAATGGCAGGCAGTGACTAGTGGGGTACCGCAAGGCTCAGTGCTGGGACCCCAGCTATTTACAATATATATTAATGATTTTGACGAGGGAATTGAATGCAACATCTCCAAGTTTGCGGATGACACGAAGCTGGGGGGCAGTGTTAGCTGTGAGGAGGATGCTAGGAGGCTGCAAGGTGACTTGGATAGGCTGGGTGAGTGGGCAAATGCATGGCAGATGCAGTATAATGTGGATAAATGTGAGGTTATCCACTTTGGTGGCAAAAATACGGAAGCTGACTATTATCTAAATGGTGGCCGATTAGGAAAAGGGGTGCTGCAACGAGACCTGGGTGTCATGGTATACCAGTCATTGAAAGTAGGTATGCAGGTGCAGCAGGCAGTAAAGAAAGCGAATGGTATGTTGGCATTCATAGCAAAATGATTTGAGTATATGAGCAAGGGGGTTCCTGCTGCAGTTGTACAGGGTCTTGGTGAGAACACACCTGGAGTATTGCGTACCGTTTTCGTCTCCAAATCTGAGGACGGACATTATTGCCATAGAGGGAGTGCAGAGAAGGTTCACCAGACTGATTACTGGGATGTCAGGACTTTCTTATGAAGAAAGACTGGATAGACTCGCATTGTACTCGCTGGAATTTAGGAGATTTAGGGGGAATCTTATAGAAACTTACAAAATTCTTAAGGGATTTGACAGGCTAGATGCAGGAAGATTGTTCCCGATGTTGGGGAAGTCCAGGACAAGGGGTCACAGCTTAAGGATAGAGGGAAAATCCTTTAGAACCGAGATGAGAAAAACGTATGCACACAGAGAGTGGTGAATCCCTGGAACTCTCTGCCACAGAAGGTAGTTGAGGCCAGTTCATTGGCTATATTTAAGAGTGAGTTTGATGTGGCCCTTGTGGGTGGAGGGGTCAGGGGGTATGGAGAGAAGGCAGGTACGGGATACTGAGTTGGATGATCAGCCATGATCATATTGAATGGCGGTGCAGACTCGAAGGGCCGAATAGCCTACTCCTGCACCTATTTTCTATGTTTCTATGTTTCTAAACAGTTGCGGCCACAACTCGCCACTGCCTCCCATTCTGAAAAGGACCCGTTCACTCCTACTCTTTGCTTCCTGTCTGCCAACCAATTTTCTATCCACATCAACACCCTACCCCCAATATCATGTGCTCTAGATTTAGTCACCAGTGTCCCGTGCGGGACCTTATCAAAGGCTTTCTGGAAGTCTAGATACACTACACCCACTGGCTCCCCTTCATCCATTTTATTTGTCACATCATGAAAAAATTCCAGAAGGTTATTCAAGCATGATTTTCCTTTCATAAACCCATGCTGACTTGGACTAATCCTTTTACTGCTATCCACATGTCCCATTATTACCTCTTTAATAATTGACTCCAGCATCTTTCCCACTTACAATTGGTATGTAATAAAGGTAATGCCATTGTGATTATGCGAGATTTCAATTTGCAGGTCGACTAGGAAAATCAGGTTGGTTCTGTAGCCCAAGAAATTGAGTTTGTAGAATGCCTCCGAGATGGATTTTTCTACCAGCGTGTATTGGAGCCTACCAGAGAGAACGCAATTCTGGATTTAGTGTTGTCTAATCAACCAGATTTAACAAGGGAACTCAAGGTAAATGAACCACTTGGAAGTAGTGACCATAATATGATAAATTTTAATCTACAATTTGAGAGCGAAAAGATTAAATCACAAGTGTCAGTGTTGCAGTTGAACAAAGGGGACTAAGAAGGCAAGAGAGAGGAGCTGGCCAAGGTAGAGTGGAAATGATGCTAACAGGAATGCCGGTGGAACAGCAATGGCAGGAATTTCTACGCATAATCCAGAGATGCAGGATTATTCCACTCCAAAGCGGAAGAAAGATTCTAAGGGGAGTAAGAGGCAACAGGGGAAATTAGGGGTGGTATAAAACTAAAATAAAAGGTGCATAACATACCAAAGAGTAGCGGGACGCCAGAGCACTGGGTAACTTTCAAAGGACATCAGAAGATAACAAAAAGGGCGATACGGGGTGAAAAGATGAAGTACGAAGTTAAGTTCGCCAAGAATATAAAGACGTATAATAAAAGCTTCTTCAGGTAAGAAGGGAAAAATATTAATAAAGACAAACATGGGTCCCTTGAAGGCAGAAACGGGTGAAATTGTTATGGGGCCCAAGGAAATGGCAGAAAGGTTGAACAGGTACTTTGGATCTATCTTCACTAAGGAAGGAGCGAGAGAGAAAACGGGGACAAAAAGACCAGTTAGCCTGACATCAGTGCGAGGGGAGATGCTGGACCGATGAATATTAAATAAGTAATAACGGTGCATTTGGATAACAGTAAAAGGATTGGTCCAAGTCAGTGTGGATTTATGAATCGTGCTTGATTTATCTTCTGCAATTTCTTTGAACATGTGACAAGTAAAATGGACGAAGTAGAGCCAGTGGATGTAGTGTACTTTCAGAAAACCTTTGATAAGGTCCTTACGGCATGTTGACCTTCAAAACGAGAGGATTTGAGTGTAGGAGTAAAGAGGTCCTTCTGCAGTTGTACAGGGCCCTGGTGAGACCACATCTCGAGTACTGTGTGCAGTTTTGGTCTCCTAATTTAAGGAAGGACATCCTTGCTATTCAGGGAGTGCAGCATAGGTTCACGAGGTTAATTCCCAGGATAGCGGGACTGAGGAAAGATTGGAAAGACTGGAAATTGGAAGGATCAGAGGGAATCTTACGGAATCATATAACATTATAAAAGGACTGGACAAGCTAGGTGTAGGAACAATGGTCCCAATGTTAGGAGAGTGCAGAACCAGGGGCCACAGTCCAAGAACAAAGGGGAGGTCATTTAAAACGGATGAGAGAAAACACGTTTTCACCCAGACACCTGTGAATTTGTGGAATTCTCTGCCACAGAAGGCAGTGAAGGCCAATTCACTCGATGAATTTAAAAGAGTTAGATAGAACTATTTGGGGCTAGTGGAATAAAGAGGTATGAGGAAAAGGCAGGCACGGGTTACCGATTGTGGATGATCAGCCATGATCACAATGAATGGTGGTGCTGGCTCGAAGGGCCGAATGGCCTACTACTGCACCTATTTCCTATATTTATATGAATAAAGATGCAAAATACTCGTTCAGTGCCTCGCGTACAGCCTCGGACTCCAAGTATAAATTCCCTATTTTATTCTTCAGCGTCCCGATCTTCTCTTTAATTACCCATTTGTCGTTCATGAACGTACATTATAAATTGTGAGAAATAGAGTCAGCGGACTCCGGAAGCCCAGTTGCGGCACGCATTGACAACGGCGATTCACAGCGTGAAACCTGGCTCTCCTCTATACCTATTCAATGTGTTACCGAGAGGTAGAAGCGTGGATGTAAGGTGATGCGGTGCCACACAGTATTGAGCTGTAATTGAATCATGATAGACAACACGGATGGGAAAAGCTGGAATATTTTGGTTTGTATTTAATGTATGTGATTCCATAACAATAAATGATTTTTAAAACAGCAGGCGTAGATGCTTCGGAGTATCACAGTTGTCCTCTCATTCCGTTATTCACAGTTCATCAGCGATTATAATGTAACCGCCGTACACAAAGTTAACATCTCAGGATGGCTAAAAACCTAAACATGTATCGCTCTCTCTATCTCTGTTGTAGTCAGTGCGGCCAAGATCACACAGCCGCCTCGAGTTTAAACATGAATCGCACTGCACTCTGGCTGAAATCGCCTGTTCATATCTCAGCCCTGGGCATGGACCGAATAAAGTATCAATAATGTTGAAGATAGACAAAAATGCTGGAGAAACTCAGCGGGTGATGCCGCATCCTTGGAGCGAAGGAATAGGTGGGGTTTCGGGTCGATACCCTTCTTCAGACTGATGTGGGGGTGGGGGCGCTGAAAGAATAAAGGAAGAGGTGGAGACAGTGGGCTGAGGGAAAGCTGGAAATGGGAGGGGAAAGAGGGAGAAAGCAAGGACTATCTGAAATTGGTGAAGTCAATGTTCATACCGCTGGGGTGTCAACTACCAAGTCAAGTCAAGTCAAGTCAAGTCAAGTTTATTCGTCACATACACATACGAGATGTGCAGTGAAAGGAAAAGTGGCAATGCTTCCGGACTTTGTGCAAAAAGACAAACAAACAACAACCAAACAAACTATAAACACAATCATAAACACACATATTCTTTTACATATTAAATATTGGAAGGAAAAACGTTCGGTAAAGTTAGTCCCTGGTGAGATTTACAGTCCGAATGGCCTCTGGGAAGAAACTCCTTCTCAACCTCTCCGTTCTCACAGCATGGCAACGGAGGCGTTTGCCTGACCGTAGCAGCTGGAACAGTCCGTTGCATGGGTGGAAGGGGTCTCCCATGATTTTATTCCCAAGCGAAATATGAGGTGCTGCTCCTCCAATTTACGGTGGGACTCACTGTGGCCGTGGTGGAGGCCCAGGACAAAAAAAATCGGATTCTGAATGGGGGGGGGGGGGGGGGGGGGGGGGGAGTTGAAGTGCTGAGCCAACTGGAGATCAGGTTGGTTATTGCGACCTGAGAGGAGGTGTTCAGCGAAGCAATCGCCAAACCTACGCTTGGTCACCGATGTGGAGTAGCTGACACCTAGATCAGCGGATGCAATAGATTAGGTTGGAGGTGGTGCAGGTGAACCTCTGCCACACCTGGAAAGACTGCTTAGGTCCTTGGATGGAGTCAAGGGGGGAGGTAAAGCGACAAGTGTTGCATTTCCTGCGGTTGCAAGGGGAAGTACCATTGCCTGCGGTTGCAAGGGAAAGTACCGGGGGAGGGGTGGCTTGGGTGGAAAGGGATAAGTTGACCAGGGAGTTACGGAGGGAGCGGTCTCTGAAAGGGGAGGAGATGGGAAGACATGGCCAGTGGTGGGTTGTTGAAGCGCGTTGAAGTTTATATTACGCATCGCACGACTTGCTTGAGTGAGTTCCATACGTTTAGAGTCTGTAAACGACATTCTCGAGGTAGACACGGAGCTGAGACCGTGGAAAGGATTGTTTGAAGAAGTGAATTCGATGGCTTGAGAAATGCAGCGACTGCTGGTTAAGATGGTAGAGTGGAAGGAATCCAATGAGCACATCGTGTTCAAATCGTCAGATGAAAACAACACGTGCCAACCCGGAACAGAAAAGAATTAGTGAATATAACATCTGAAACTTAATCTGACCAACAAGTTGTTAGCGCTCACTCCGACCGGTGCTTGGTTGGCGAACTTCGCAAAATATAATTCATACAATTCAGAAAAGTGAGGTTGAGGTTACTGTACAAAAAAGGAATGCACCGCACAAGCTAGAATCATGAGCGAGTAGCAAACTGCAGGAGAAACTCAGAGGATCCGGCAAAACCCTCGAAGGGACCACACCCAGACGATGTATCGGGTTGGGATGCTTAGTTATTGCAGGTGTAGCGGTCAAAGATGAACTGAAGTCAGGTTATCACAAAATGCTGGCGTAACTCTGCGGGTGCGTCGAGAAACATCACCCATTACTTCTCTCCATAGATGCTACCTCACCCGCTGAGTTACTCCAGCATTTTGTGTCTACCTTCGATTTTACCCAGCATCTGCAGTTCTTTCTCACACGTGAACTGAAGGCATTCTTCCAATGTGGGTGGTTGCTGTGGAAAAGCAGCACGTGGGTGAGGTCCATTATCGTGACGATGTGACGATAATGGGTTCGTCACTTCCGAGGAGTTCCTTCTGACAGTTTCAACAGAAATTACAGCCCGTTCTTAAACATTGCTGTCGATCAAAACGGGCTGCCTTATCGAATAGAGGCCAATCACTCGTGTATTTCAGCAGACTGCTATTTACCATGGTTCTCTGACCAGATGTTTAAGAAGGAACTGCAGATGCTGGAAAATCGAAGGTACATAAAAATGCTGGAGAAACTCAGCGGATGCAGCAGCATCTATGGAGTGAAGGAGATAGGCAACGTTTCAGGCCGAAACCCTTCTTCAGACCAGATGCCCCTGCTCAGCCGATTTATTTATGTTTTAATCATTCCTATAATTGCATCCACTGGAAACTTCACCATGTTCATAAACTCCATTCTGAACTTGGCCTGCGTCACTCCATAAATAAACGTGTTGGTACAAAGGCTGAGGTTCTGTAGTATGTACCCGACCCGATTGAATATATATTCAGAGGGGTTGTAATAATCGGGCTTTCTTCCTGCAACGTTATAATATAAATAATCCACAACAGTTGTAACCCACAGAAGTATGAAACTGCCTGATATAGTGAAAAGCAAAATTATAGACCTCCTCCTGCTCTCCATCTCTGGATCATTCTGATTCCCCACATTTCCTTGACCCCTCAGTGCCTTACGAACGCGACTCGCCAATAAAATGTTCCTGACTGTCAGAATATTGAAGAGCACGATCACGGCGAAAGGGAGTAATGGAACGATTATCTTATTAAACCGACTATATTCCACCCATCCCGGATCCAGAAAATACGATGGTTTTGTATCACAGAACCACGGAACGTTATTAATGATCACTCTAGGTTTAGAGATGAAATAGAAAGGAACGTTTTTTGAACAGAACAGGACCCCTGTTGTTCCCAGAACCACAAGCGCAGTTTTTCCGGTGCAATATTTTGGTTTCAGCCTCTGACAACAAATGAGGACAAAGCGATCAAAAGTGAACATGACGGTAAACCAGACCGAACAGTCT
Organism: Amblyraja radiata; assembly: GCF_010909765.2. Taxonomy (NCBI): domain Eukaryota; kingdom Metazoa; phylum Chordata; class Chondrichthyes; order Rajiformes; family Rajidae; genus Amblyraja; species Amblyraja radiata. Next base: position 705,675 of record NC_045994.1, read on the forward strand.
CTGGTGGCGCACATAAGGACGAATATTATGTTGCAGAACGGGTAGATATCGAGAAAAGATCCGGAGAAGTAAAAACTGACCCGTCTCAGAATGACGGCGGTGACGACTGCCAGAAGGTCCGCCGCCGCCATCACGATCAAATAGCGAGTGGTGCAAGTGGACAGACCGCACTTTCCCCGGGACAGGATGGCGATTGCAACCAAATTCACTATAAACAAGGAAACGGATTGCATATTAGTGACAACGCTTCTAGCTTGCCTGAGATCTAATCTGAAGATATGGACTATGTGATTGAAATGTTTCAATTTCGGTTGGAGTTCGGTGCGAAATTTGAAATTATTCGCAGTGCGGTTCCGGACATGACATTTCCTCAAGGGGAACGAGATCCATTTACGTCGCCCATGGGCCAGACAAGAATTGCCCCTAAATCACGTTGCTGAAAGAGAGTCTAGTGGTCAGAGAATAAGCATCAGCTATTTGAATGATATTTGGGTAGAAATATGGATGGGAAATGTTCAGTGCTATGGACCGAAACGGGGACAATTATTGGCTTAGATGGGTTTTTTGGTGGATAGGGATGAGTTTTTTTCGTGCAGTATTGGTGACGCTCGCAGTGATTCGGAACAGCTGAAGAAATATATGTATCGCCAATGCATTGTAGAACACGACAAAATGAATGTAATTGTGATTAGTGCGCGGGGGGACATGACCCCTCCATGTTTTGAGAAGTGCAGGCAAACCCCCCATGTTTTGTGAAACATGTATTTTACAATCAGTTCCCATCCGACCGCGCGCAGCGGAGACGCGGCCGCATCCATGGTCAGCTGGCTCAGACTCCGAAAATAATTAAATGTCAAATAATTAAATTGTCTGTGGAATTCTCTGCCTCAGAGGGCGGTGGAGGCAGGTTCTCTGGATGCTTTTAAGGGAGAGCTAGATAGGGCTCTTAAAAATAGCGGAGTCAGGGATATGGGAAGAAGGCAGGAACGGGGTACTGATTGGGGTGATCACCCAAGATCACATTGAATGGCGGTGCTGGCTCGAAGGGCCAAATGGCCTACTCCTGCACCTATTGTCTATTGTCTATGGTCTATTGTCTATGGTCTATTGTCATATTTTGGTCATGATAAACGCCCATTCATTCCACATACAATACACAAAATAGATCGCAGCAAAAGCAAACCCGCCTTGGAATGTTACATTTTTGAAAAGCTCTCGGCTACTGTAGAACGATTGGAGTCGTTTATCATCATTCCTCCGAGACAAAAACGTTGTGTTAACTGTCACTGGCTCATCATATGTCATCGTATTGACACTGTAATCTCGATGTGTCACCAACCATACATCGATATGCATTTCTCATTAAATGTAATTGTGTTTTGATCTTCTAGTATTACTGACGCGTTCCTTTAAATGCAATTCACTGAAGAATTTCTGAAAACTGGCCGATGCGGGTATAAGCACCATTTGAACTCGAGGTTGACAAAAAAATGCTGGAGGAACACAGCGGGTGAGGCAGCATCTATGTAGAGAAGGAATAGGCAACGTTTCGTGTCTCGACCTTCTTCATACCCTTTGTGAACTTAAAATGTTTTGGTGGAGGGGAAAGATTTAAACGGGTATTGGAGGATCATTAAAGGATCCGGCGGTCGAGCTGGTGTGCAGGTACAGCCGCGCATTCACTCACGATAAATCTAAGTTATTTTTACATTGTTCACATTGATTCAGTAAAGCCAACTGTCGGTGCAGCAGATTCTTCGTTTAAGAAACGGAACCAAGTGTGAAGGCGATTCTGAATACACATCGCTGAATATACATCGCTTACATCCACTTACCGAGAACGCCAAGAACAGCAATAATGATGTAGCATACTCTCTCGAAAGTGTTAAATGCCTCCAGCATCCTCTCCGCGAATGACGTGATCCCCGCGCACAGAAACGTTCAGATATACCGCCGACTGATTACCTCCCGGACTTTATAATTTATAATTTGTGGGTTACCCAAGGGGGAGGCCTCGTTGCGACATTATTCAGATTATTGAAAATAAATGACGTCATCGACGTTGTGTTGCAATATCAAGTTCAAGTTCTCGTTTATTGTCACTTAACCAACAGTGAAATTTGAGTTCCCATACAGCCATGCGAAGTAAAAATAACACAATACACACATAAAATACAATTTAGCATGAACATCCACCACAGTGGAATCAACATTCCTCACTGTGATGGAAGGCAATAAAGTTCAATCATCTTCCTCTTTGCTCACAGTGGTCGGGGCCTTCAACCCTTCGCAATCGCCAGCTGCCAATGGCCCGATGACCAGGTCCTCTCGTCGGGCCATCGGATGATCGAAACGCCGGCGTCGGGACGGATTGGAGCACACAGCTGCATGGAGCTCCCGAGTCGGCCACTTCTTACCGGAGTCCGTGGGCTTCACGGTGTTAAACTCCACAGGCCACGCGGTCGAAGCTCTTCTTCTGGCAATCCTCTGTAAAGGTCATTGACTCTCCCTCTTCCCACACCCCCACCCCCATATAAACTAACCAAGAAACGTTAACACATATATTAAACTTACAATAATAAAAACAGAGAAGGGACGCGACAGACTGTCATAGTAGTGCACAATACCAGACACCCGGGTCTGTTCCCAACCTCGGATGTTACCTGTGTGTAGTTTGAACATTCTCCCTGTGACCGCCGGGGTTCTTCCGGGTGCTCTGGTTTCAGCCCACACCCCAAAGACGTGCGTATCCATGCCGTTTGTTAAATATATACCCATTACCCAACTCTCATTTGCCCGCTGCAGGAACGTGTCTCTGTGTGACTTGGCCATTTAATTGTGTATTGTACAGACATTTATGACTGCAAGTGCAAATAACCATATAACCGGAAACAGGCCATCTCGGCTCTTCTAGTCCGTGCTGAACACTTATTCTCCCCCAGTCCCATCTACCTGCACTCAGACCATAACCCTCCATTCCTTTCCCGTCCATATACCTATCCAATTCATTTTTAAATGATAAAATCAAACCTGCCTCCACCACTTCCACTGGAAGCTCATTCCACACAGCTACCACTCACTGAGTAAAGAAGTTCCCCCTCATCTTCTGTCCGTTCATTCTCAAATCATGTTCTCTTGTTTGAATCTTCCCTACTCTCAATGGAAAAAGCTTATCCACGTCAACTCTGTCTATCCCTCTCATCATTTTAGAGACCTATATCGTCCCCCCTGAACCTTCTTCGCTCCAAAGAATAAACTTGTTCAACCTTTCCCCATAACGTAGTTGCTGAAACCCAGGCAGCATTCTAGTAAATCTCCTCTGTACTCTTTCTATTTTATTGACATCTTTCCGATAATTTGGCGCCCAAAATTGTACACCATACTCCAGATTCCTGAGGCACCCCACTAGTCACCGGCCTCCAACCTGACAAACCGTTATCCACCATTACTCTCTGGCATCTCCCATTCAGCCACTGTTGAATCCATATTGTTACTCCATCATTAATACCCAACAATTGAACCTTCTTAACGTGGCCTCATCAGCCACGATGACGACTCAGCCTACAGAGAGGAGGTACAACAACTCATCAACTGGTGTGACATCAATAACCTTCAACTCAATGTCAGTAAGACAAAAGAAATAACTGTGGACTTCAGGAAGAAACAGACAGCACACACCCCACTCACCATCAATGGCAGTGCAGTGGAGTCTGTTAAAAGCACCAAGTTCCTGGGAGTGCACATCACAGATGATCAGACATGGTCCACCAACACCATCTCCCTAGTCAAGAAAGCACAGCAACGCCTCCACTTCCTTCGATGGATGAGGAGCGCCGACCTCCCCCCTTCTGCCCTCACCACTTTTTACAGGGGTGCCAGTGAGAGCATTCTTACCAGCAGTCTCTCAGTCTGGTATGGCAGTTGCTCTGCTGCTGACCAGAAGGCCCTACAGAGAGTGGTGAGGACAGCGGAGAAGATCACTAGATCACCCCAACCAGCAATCCAGGACTTATACCCATCTCGCTGTCGCAAGAGAGCAACCAATATCATCAAAGACACCACCCACCCAGCACACAAACTGTTTACCTTCCTACCATCCGGCAAGCGCTACCGCAGCATGCGGAGCAAAACCACCAGATTCAAAAACAGCTTTTTCCCTCAGGCCATCAGACTACTCAACACACTCAAGAAAATTCCATGAACATTACACAAACAAAGACCAACTGACTGTTAAATTAACTTTAACTCAATGTCTGCAGTATGCTATTTGCACTTTTCTATATTGCACCTTTTATTATGCACCTTAATAACATACCTCAACATGTTTACTACACTCTGGCACACTGTGAATATTTTATATAATATATATGTCCATTGTCTATCTTTATTGGTATATTGTCTGTCTGTGTTATAAATATTACTTGCACATTTGGAGTATGGGGAAACGCAATTTCAATCCTCTGTGTTGCATTATTTGAATTAACAATAAAGTTTACTTTGACTTTGACTTTGACTTTGACTTAACCAACCTTCCATGAAGAACCTTGTCAAAGGACTTACTGAAGTCTCCATATAGACAACATCCACCGCTTTATCCTCATCAATTTCCCTAGTAACCGCTTCAAAGAATTCAAGAAGATTAGTCAAACATGACCTTCCAGGCACAAATCCATGTTGACTGTTCCTAATCAGACCCTGTTTATCCAGATGCTTACATATATTATCATATATAGATAAGTATCCTTTCCATAAATTTGCCCACCACCGACGTCAAACTAACAGGTCTATAATTGCTAGGTTTACTCTTAGAACCCCTTTCAAACAATGGAACAACGTGCGCAGGACGCCAATCCTCCGGCACTATTCCAATTTCTAATGACATTTGAAATATTTCTGTCATAGCCCCTGTTATTTCTACACTAACTTCCCTCAATGTCCTAGGGAATATCCTATCGAGACCTGGAGACTTATCCACTTTTATATTTTTCAAGTGTCCGTACTTCCTCTTCTTTGAATCTCATAGTTTCCATAGCTACCCAAATGTTTCCCTTACCTCACATAATTCAATATCATTTTCCTTGGTGAATACCGAAGAAAATAAATTGTTCAATATTTCCCCCATCTCTTTTGGCTCTGCAGATAACTGTCCACACTGACTCTCTAGTGGAACAATTCTATCCCTCGTTATCCTTTTGCTATTAATATAGCTGTAGAAACCCTTTGGATTTACTTTCACCTTACTTGCCAAAGAAACCTCATATCTTTCAGCTTTTCTAATTTCTTTCTCAAAATTCTTTTTAGATTCTTTATACTCCTCAAGCAACTCATTTACTCCATGCAGCCTATAAATATTGTAGATCTCTCTCTTTTTTCCGAACCAAGTGTCCAATTTCCAATGTAAATCATGGCTCTTTCCAATTATTACTCTTTCCTTTCAACCGAACAGGCACATAAATATTCTGTACACTTAAAATTTCACCTTCAAATGTCCTCCATTTCTCTTCTACATCCTTCCCATAAAACAAAATGTCCCAATTCACTCATTTTAAATCCTTTCGCATCTCCAATCAAAAATCTCCTTGAAAGTGGCATCGCATGTAGATCAGGTTGTGAAGTAGGGTTTGTGCGACTGCGTTCATTCAGGGTAATGAACATAAAAATGGGTGATAATGTTACAATAGTACAAGACATTAGCAAGGCCATACCTCGAGCGCTGTATTGGAAACATGCTAAATTAAAGATGCCATTAAGCTGGAAAGTGCTGGAAAGATAATTTCCGAAGACGTTGTGAGAACTCATGGGGCTAAGCTATGTGGAAAAGTTTGGATAGCCACGAAGGAGGGCAACATACTGAAGAATGTCCACATAAACGTGTAAAACGGCAGGGGCATAGAAACGGTGAATATACAGGGCATTTTATTTCAACCAGAAACGAGATAATGAAGAGATTGGCAGCGTAGGTTGAAGGTGAGATGTAAAAGATTAAATAAAAATGTTAAGGGCAACTTTATTTGAAAGATTGGTGGGTACATGAACAGACAGAGAATTATTCTAGGCAGGCACGGGGTTGCGAGCCGCTGCTAAAGGTGGCATTTCCACTTCAGAGAACCATTTGTGAACCTGCAGTTCCTTCTTTCCACTCAGCAAATCAGGCACCGGAAGGAAATTACAATGTTTGGCCGTCACGGGTAAGTTTATATTGTTGTCTCTTGTACTTATTCATGGGGCAGCTGGCGATGAACCACAGAGGACGGCATTCGCAGCGATAAAGATATGAAGGGTGAGTGAAGGGATGGCTCATGGAGCAAATATGTCCGCTCAAACCGATCTTGTCATCGAGGCGTGGACATATTCAACATGGAAACAGACCCTGCAGCTTATCGTATCCATGTCAGTTATACGAAGCTACCTATAGCAAACGAACTTCGGTGCCATTGGTTTTGCAAATCATCATTTATGTTCTTATTAAATGTTGCAAATAATAGAATCACAAATTACATCTTTCTGTGTCCCTTCGATCCCATTCCATTCATGTCTTAAACCCTCTCCCTTGTTTAAAACACAAGGTGCTGGAATAATTTATATTAGATTAGTTATTTTACTTAGTAACCAATGTAGTGCTTCATTATTAGAAGCTCCGCCTACTACTACTCCATTCATATTATCATAGAAGTGAGATCTGCCAGAACGAACGTTTGGCATCCAGAACAGAAAACACAGAGGCACTGCCTAGCTGAGCAGCAACTTTCTCCACCGTACGCATCGGCTAGTGCAGGTGTTTGATCGCTGTGTTCAGGTCTCTGGGGTTAATACAAATTCGGATATCTTCTTTGTTTTTCTTTGTTGCAACCACCCAACCGTGGCAATGACGTCCAAGGACATAATCCGCTTAATCTCATTGTGTGCTCTTGTCACGCACATCATGTGGTGTGGTGCTCGTACCAGAGGTAAGCCACTTGCATCGGTGATGATGTTGTATTTGATGGATAGCTTCCCAAGCTTATGGTCAAAAAGTTCCTTGTACTGGGAGTATCTGCTGGTTGGGGCCCTCGGATCCTGGTACGCGTCAATGGCAAGCAGATTTGCAACTTTCCCACAAACAATAAACAAAAGTTCAGCTTGTGAGCGTGTGACGCCAGGTGGCATTTCAGATCAGTTTCTCCAATTAGGTGCAGAGCATAGGGCTGAGGATACAACTCTACAGCTACTGTTTTCAGTCATCCGGCGTGGCTGGCGAGATAAATAACATCTCGCTCCACTTCTCATCGCCCATAGACCTGGCCCGCAATGAACAGGTGCTGCAGGACGGTGTCGTAATCAAGGGCCACAAAGCAGTCATCCCAATTGCCCAATGGAACAAATATGTTGATGCCATCCACATGGGGTCACCCAGGCATGGAAACAACCATACTCCGAACAAAGAGCATGTGTTTGTTGCCAGGAATGACCGAATCCGTGGGTTAGAAATTTGAAGCCTATGCTATCTGCAACAGCCTCGTTGAGTCGTATTCGGGCTGGTTCGAAAGCAACCTGCTCCAAAGCACAACATCCGATGCAATAATCCAAAAGCTGGCGCGACATTTCGCCGAACACGGTACCCCCGCATGCCTCTTGTCTAGCCAGTGTTTTAACAACTTTGCTTAACGTTGAAATTTTCGCCATGTCACCAGCAGTCCAGAATTCCCACAATCAAATGGACTCTCCAGTGACCAAGTCGATCGCCTTCAAACCAACAAGGGCGATGGGCTTTTGGGTTTCATCCACAGTCCTACAAAAGACCCGCGCTCATACCTGGTGACTGCAGACGAGGAATTTACAGACGCAAACATCAACATCTCCTTCCTGTGAAGGAACCATGTCCTGCTGTCTCGTATCCTGATGACATGCGTCGGATCTACCCATCTACTGACGGACTCTGTCTCCCCTCACGACCTGCAGCTGCAGACCATCCATGGTTTGTGTCTCCAGCTCCCTCACCACCACGCTCGGTACCCGCTCGCCTGTCTCGCCGTGTTTTCCCCCCGGGTCACCAGTAGTCCGGCTGCGCGGGACCCCAGCAATCTCGCCGGAGAAGGGAGGAGATGCGGTTCTGTGCCGTACGCACGCGGGATGGATTTGTAGACCGCCCCTCAGATACGGGGATTTTGTTTGAACCATCTTGGCTTAGACTCGGCTTGTACTCGCTAGAATTTAGAGGATTGAGGGGGGTTCTTATAGAAACTTTAAAAACTTCTTAAGGCTTGAAGCAGGAGGATTGTTCCCGATGTTGGAGAAGTCCCGGACAAGGGGTCACAGCTTAAGGGTAAGGGGGAAATCCTTTAAGACCGAGATGAGAAAAGCATTTTTCACACAGAGAGTGGTGAATCTCTGGAACTCTCTGCCACAGAGGGTAGTTGAAGCCAGTTCATTGGCTATATTTAAGAGGGAGTTAGATGTGCCCCTTGTGGCTAAAGGGAATGGGGGTATGGTGAGAAGGCAGGTACGGGATACTGAGTTGGATGATCAGCCATGATCATATTGAATGGCGGTGCAGGCTCGAAGGGCCGAATGGCCTACTCCTGCACCTATTTTCTACGTTTCTATGTATCTATCTGTACTTCCCTATGTATTATTAGCGTTTCGGTTACATTATTAATCAGTCAACACCTAGTAACGTGTTTATTCATATTTATCACTTTATTGCAGAAGTGTTTCCTTACTAACCAATGTAGTGCTTTATAATTATTAGCTCCGCCTACTACTACACCAGGAGCCACTAGGGGCGCCGCATTGATGGCAGCCTTTGCCTACAGTCTGTCTGTTGTTCCTATGTTTTTTATTTTAGTCTGTCTTAACAGTTTGTTTTTGAGGTTTCTTTAGTATTTCTATGTGGGGGAGGGGGTAGGATAAGGGGGAAACCGTTTCCCAGTCACCTCCTGGCCAGGATGCGACTACTGTCCGAGTCGCGTCCTCGCCCCCTCTTCGCGGCCTACCAACTGGATTGGCGCGGCCTTTCCTGCCGGGGACCGGGGACCCAGACCAGACCTTCAGCAGCGGCGGTGCAGCGCTGGATACATCGCGGAGCCGGTGATGCCTTACTTGGGATCGCCGTTTGAATCTCCGGAGTGTTGGGCCTGCTGCTTCAACATCGTTCAGCTGTGGTTTCTAGAGTTTCCAGCGCGGCGGCGCTGACTTCAACATCGCTGAAGTCCTGGGATCCCTTTGCCGAGGGCAGCCAGCGTGAATCACCGCCCTGCGCGTCCGATAAGCTTCGGGAGCCGCGGACTCCGGTAGGAAGTGGCCGATTCAGAGCTCCAAGCCGCTGAGGATGTTCTCCCGTTCCGACGTCGGAGTTCCATCATCCTGACGCGCGGGCCTGAACATCGGGCCGCCCGTAGCGGCGACTGCGGAGAGCTCGGGAGGGCACGACCACGGGTGAACATCAAAGAACATCAGAGGAAGATGACTGAACTTTGGTGCCTTCCCTCACACTGGGAAGCTTTGATTCTGCTGTGTGGGGATGTTTTCTGTTGGACTATATCGTGTGTTGTGTTCTGTTTTATTCGTCTGGCTGTATGGTGACCACACATTAACTGTACCAATTGGTACATGTGACAAGTAAATGTATCTTGTATCTTCTCTCTTGTATCTTGTGCTGACAGTCAGTACCGCTGCATGGTAGGAGTAAAATGCTGTAGTGTGTTGTATGCGTTACTCAATGTTGCACCAGATCTGTGAGTATGTGTGATTTACTCAGCACGGAGTCAGAAGTGGGTTATCTAGTGGCAGGGAGGAATTGAAGGGAATCCACAATAGTCACGAAATGGTGTTACGAACACCAAATAGTCACGGACTGTTGGGTCTGAAGGTAGATACATCTCCAGGGCCTCGTGGCCTGCATCCCAGAGAGGTTCAGGAGGTGGCCCGAGAAATCGTGCATGCATTGGTGATCATTTTCCAATGTTCTCTCGACTCTGGATCAGTTACTGTGGGCTGCAGGGTAACTAATGTAACCCCACCTTCTCAGGAAGGAGGGAGAGAGGAAATTGGGAATTACCGATCAGGTAGCCTTACATCGGTAGCTGGGATGATGGTTGAATAAATAATTTAAGAATTTATAGCAGCACGTTAGGAAACAGTGACAGGGTCGGTCAAAGTCAGCATGGATTTATGATGGGGAAATCATTCTTGACTAATCTTCTGGAAATTTGTGAGGACGTAACAAGTAGAATGATAAGGGAGAGCCAGTGGATGTGGTGCATCCGGGCTTGCAAGGAGCAAGGAATAAATTCTATTTTATCTTATCTTATTTGACAAGGTCCCACACAAGAGATTAATGTGCACAATCAGAGCACAGTGTATTTGGGGTAGGATATTATAACCATATGGATGGATTTGTGCCTGGAATTGTGCCTGGAAGGTCATGTTTGACTAATCTTCTTGAATTTTGTGAAGAGGTTTATAGGGAAATTGACGAGGGTAAAGCAGTGGATGTTGTCTATATGGACTTTAGTAAGGCGTTTGACAAGGTTCCTCGTGGAAGGTTCAACTGTTGGGTATAAATGCAGGAGTAGCAAGATGGATTTAACAGTGGCTGAATGGGAGGCGCCAGAGGGTAATGATGGATGGCTGTTTGTCGGGTTGGAGGCAGGTGACTAGTGGGGTGCCTCAGGGATCTGTGTTGGGTCCTTTGTTGTTTGTCATGTACATCAATGATCTGGATGAAGGTGTGGTAAATTGGATTAGTAAGTATGCAGATGATACCAAGATAATGTGGATAATGAAGAGGATTTCCAAAGTCTACAGAGTGATTTAGGCCATTTGGAAGAATGGGCTGAAAGATGGCAGATGGAGTTTATTGCTGATAAATGTGAGGTGCTACACCTTGGCAGGCCAAATTAAAATAGGACGTACATGGTAAATGGTAGGGAATTGAAGAATACAGTTGAACAGAGGGATCTGGGAATAACCGTGCATAGTTCCTTGAAGGTGGAATCTCATATAGATAGGGTGGTAAAGAAAGCTTTTGGTATGCTAGCCTTTATAAATCAGAGCATTGAAAATAGAAGCTGGGATGTAATGTTAAAATTGTACAAGGCATTGGTGAGAACAAATCTGGAGTAAGGTGTACAATTTTGGTCGCCCAATTATAGGAAGGATGTCAACAAAATAGAGAGAGTACAGAGGAGATTTACTAGAATGTTGCCTGGGTTTCAACAACTAAGTTACAGAGAAAGGTTGAATAAGTTAGGTCTTTATTCTCTGGAGCGCAGAAGGTTAAGGGGGGACATGATAGAGGTCTTTAAAATGATGAGAGGGATAGACAGAGTTGATGTGGATCAGCTTTTCCCTTTGAGAATAGGGAAGATTCAAACAAGAGGACATGACTTCAGAATTAAGGGACAGAAGTTTAGGGGTAACATGAGGGGGAACTTCTTTACTCAGAGAGTGGTAGCGGTGTGGAATGAGCTTCCAGTGGAAGTGGTGGCGGCAGGTTCGTTGGTATCATTTAAAAATAAATTGGATAGGCATATGGATGAGAAGGGAATGGAGGGTTATGGTATGAGTGCAGGCAGGTGGGACTAAGGGAAAAAAATATGTTCGGCGCGGACTTGTAGGGCCGAGATGGCCTGTTTCCGTGCTGTAATTGTTATATAACCATATAACAATTACAGCCGAGATGGCCTGTTTCCGTGCTGTAATTGTTATATAACCATATAACAATTACAGCACGGAAACATGCCATCTCGGCCCTACAAGTCCGTGCCGAACATCTTTTTCCCTTATATTGATATGGATATAGAACTGGTTAGCAGACAGGAAGCAAGGAGTATGAATTAACGGGTCATTTTCAAAATGTAAGGCATTGACTAGTGGGATGCCGCAATGCTCAGTGCTGCGTATATTAACGATTTATACGAGAGAACTAAATGTAACATCTGCAAGTTTGCGGATGACAGAAAGCTGGGTGGCACTAAGAGCTGCAAGGAGGAGGCTATGAACCTGCTTGGTGGCTTGGATAGGTTGGTTGAGTGCGCAGGTGCATGGCAGATGCAGTACAAAGTAAACAAACGTGAGTTTATCTACTCTGGTGGCAATTACAAGAGGGCAGATTATTACCTGTATTGTGTCCGATTAGGAAAAGTGGAGGTGCAACGAGATCTTGGTATCCTCGTCCATCAGTCCCTGAATATAGGCATGCGGGGACAGTAGGCGGTGAAGAAAGCAAATGGCACGTTGACCTTCAATGGGAGAGGATTTGAGTATAATAATAAGGTCCTACTGTAGATGTACAGGTCCCTGGTGAGACCACACCTGGAGTATTATGTGCAGTTTTGATTATTCTTGCTATCGAGGGAGTGCAGATGTAGGTTACCAGGTTAATTTCCGTGATGGCGGAACTGACATATGATGAAAGAATGGGTCTACTGGGCTTATATTCACTGGAATTTAGGATGAGAGGGTATATTATAGAAACATAAAAATATACCATGCTGAAGACCCAATTATTAGCAAACAATGTGGGAAGGTTGATAAATGGCAGCAATTATTTCCACAAGGTGTATTGGATATTGTTTTTCATATGCCTTTCTAGAGCGTGGCCAGGAACCATGAGGGCAATTTGACATGATGAATTCTGGAGATTATAAGAAAATTGGGCAAGTTCCCAGTGTTCCCACTCGAGACATACTGGGGACGCTTGATGTGAAAATCTGCTAACTTAGTGCTGGTAAAGTTAGGGCCATGATGGGGAAAGCAATGGATTGATTTAGGATATGCTCAGATTGAAAAGCATCGCCAGACGAAGTGAAGATAAACAGAGGTGGCTACAAGCCACGCTAAAGGGAATAAAACTGATCAGGAGTTAAGAGAGAATCTTGCACCACTTTGTCAAACAAATGGGAGAGCTTTTGTCGAAATAACAAAAAACAGAATGCTGAAGATAACTCTGGGTAAAAAATAAAGGATGGGAGATTACAAGGAAACGTTGATCACAGGTCAATTAGGTCTCTCCCTGCACGGGAGACCCGACCTTTTCTTTGTCGGGTCTCCGTTGTCGTTGGGGCTGCAACGAGGAGCGGCCTCCAACAGGAAGACCGGGGGCTATGGTGCCGACTACTCACCTCACCGTCGCGGAGCTGGCCGAGTCCAGAGCGGGTGGAGCTGTGGTGGACGCTGCTACGACCCGACCCCCGGAGGTTCGGTGGCTGCAGCTGCGGGTTTGGCGGGCGGCACCGGGAGCCCGCGGGTCCCTGGAGGGAGATCGCTTTTCAGGGCTTCCGCAACGGCGACTTCTCCCGCCAGAGTTGCGGGGTTGAAGAGCACCTGAGCGGGGCTTTACAGCACTGCCCCGCGCGGCTTGGAATGGCTGAGGGACTCTGCGAGCGCCCGCCGGGGGCTCTAACATCAAGACCCGGTGCGCGGCCTTGCATCACCCGGCGTGGCTTTAATGGCTGCGGGACAATTCGCCATCGCCCGCCGGGGGCTTTGACTTTGACTTTGACTCTGACATCGGGGGGGAGAGTGCAGTGGAGAGATAAGATAAGTTTTTTTGGCCTTCCATCACAGCAATGTGATGGATGTTTATGTAAATTATGTTGTGTCTTGGGTCTATTTGTTTGTAATGTATGGCTGCAGAAACGACATTTCGTTTGGACCTCAAGGGGTCCAAATGACAATAAATTGAATTGTATTGTATTGTATTGTTGTATTGTAATTACTTGAAACAATTACATACAATATGCATGTAACCATTATGTGTAGGAAGAAATTGCAGATGTTAGTTTAAACCGAACATAGTCACAACATGCTGGAGTAAGTCAGTGGGACAGGCAACATCTGTGCAGAGATGGAATGGATGACGTTTCGGAGCGAGACGCTTCTTCAGACTGAAAGTCGCGGGAAAGGGAAAATAGATATCGACGATGATGTAGAGTGATATATAGAACCAATGAATGAAAGATATGCAAAAAAGTAACAATGATAAAGGAAATAGGCCATTGTTAGCTGTAGCTAGGTGAGAACAGAAGCTGCCGTCTTGAATGGGGAGGGGTGGAGAGAGATGGTGCACAGGGTTAATTGAAGATAGAGCAATCTACCCAATCTGCCCGGTTGTAAGCTGCACAAGCGAAATATGAGATGCAGTTCCTCGAATTTGCGGTCAGCCTCACTCTGACAAAGGAGGAGGCATCGGATAGAAAGGTCAGTGTGGTAGTGGGAAGGGGAATTATAGTGACTGATTAGCAACCGGGAGATCAGGGAGCTCCAGGCAGACTGAGTGAAAGTGTACTGCGAAACGATCGCCCATTCTCGAAGTTGGGATGTAATGTTAAAATTGTACAAGGCATTGGTGAGGCCAATTCTGGGGTATGGTGTACAATTTTGGTCGCCTAATTATAGGACGGATGTCAACAAAATAGAGAGAGTACAGAGGAGATTTACTAGAATGTTGCCTGGGTTTCAGCAACTAAGTTACAGAGAAAGGTTGAACAAGTTAGGTCTTTATTCTTTGGAGCGCAGAAGGTTAAGGGGGGACTTGATAGAGGTCTTTAAAATGATGAGAGGGATAGACAGAGTTGACGCGGATAAGCTTTTCGCACTGAGAGCAGGGAAGATTTAAACAAGAGGACATGACTTGAGAATTAAGGGACATAGGTTTAGGGGTAACATCAGGGGGAACTTCTTTACTCAGAGAGTGGTAGCTGTGTTCGATTTTATCATTTAATGGACGGTTATAATGTTATATAGTTATATGGACGGGAAAGGAATGGAGGGTTATGGTCTGAGTGCAGGTAGATGGGACTAGGGGAGAATAGGTGTTCGGCACGGACTAGAAGGGCCGAGGTGGCCTGTTTCCGGTCAGTAATTGTTATATGGTTATATGGTTATTCTACGTTTGGTCTCGTCGATGTATCAGTATCCACATCTTGAACAACGGATACAGTAGTTGGAGGAGGTGCAAGTGAACCTCTGGATAACCTGATAGGACTGTCGGCGTCCCTGAACAGAATCGAGAGAGGAGGTGTCGGGATACGTGTTGCTTCCCCTGCGTTTGCAGGGTAAGCTACCTACGGAGCGGATGGTTTGGGTGCGAAGGGATGGGTTAATCAGGGAGTTGCGGAGGGAATGGTCTCTGCGGAAGGCCAAAAGGGGTGAAGATGCGAGATTTCTCACTAGTAGTGGGGTTCTGTTGGTGGTGGTGGTGGTGATGCTGTTGCCCAATTGTTTGCCTCACCTTTTTAAAAAACGTTTGCGTTCACAAAATGAATTTTGGTTGGTAGGTGGCTGCTGCCCAATTGTTTGCCTCGTCTTTTTAAAAAACGTTTGCGTTCACAAAACGAATTTTGGTTGGCAGGTGGCTGCTGCCCAATTGTTTGCCTCGCCTTTTTTTATTACGTTTTCGTTCACAAAATGAATTTTGGTTGTCAGGTGGCAGCTGCCCAATTGTTTGATGCGCCTTTTTAAAAAACGTTTGCGTTCACAAAATTAATTTTGATTGTCAGGTGGCTGCTGCTCAATTAACCATATAATATAACCATATAACAATTACAGCACGGAAACAGGCCATCTCGACCCTTCTAGTCCGTGCCGAACACGTATTCTCCCCTAGTCCCATATACCTGCGCTCAGACCATAACCCTCCATTCCTTTCCCGTCCATATAACTATCCAATTTATTTTTAAATGATAAAAACGAACCTGCCTTCACTACCTTCACTGGAAGCTCATTCCACACAGCCACCCCTCTCTGAGTAAAGAAGTTCCCCCTCATAACCATATAACAATTACAGCACTGAAACAGGCCATCTCGACCCTTCTAGTCCGTGCCGAACACAAAATCTCATGTTACCCCTAAACTTCAGTCCCTTAATTCTCAAGTCATGTTCCCTTGTTTGAATCTTCTCTACTCTCAGTGGGAAAAGCTTATCCACGTCAACTCTGTCTATCCCTCTCATCATTTTAAAGACCTCTATAAAGTCCCCCCTTAACCTTCTGCGCTCCAAAGAATAAAGCCCTCTTGTTCAACCTTTCTCTCTAACTTAGTTGCTGAAATCCAGGCAACATTCTAGTAAATCTCCTCTGTACTCTCTCTATTTTGTTGACATCCTTCCTATAATTGGGCGACCAAAATTGTACACCTTACTCCAGATTTGGTCTCACCAATGCCTTGTACAATTTTAACATTACATCCCAGCTTCTATATTCAATGCTCTGATTTATAAAGGCTAGCATACCAAAAGCTTTCTTTACCACCCTATCTATATGAGATTCCACCTTCAAGGAACTATGCACGGTTATTCCCAGATCCCTCTGTTCAACTGTATTCTTCAATTCCCTACCATTTACCATGTACGTCCTATTTTAATTTGGTCTGCCAAGATGTAGCACCTCACATTTATCAGCATTAAACTCCATCTGCCATCTTTCACCCCATTCTTCCAAATGGCCTAAATCACTCTGTAGACTTTGGAAATCCTCTTCATTATCCACAACACCCCCTATCTTGGTATCATCTGCATACTTACTAATCTAATTTACCACACCTTCATCCAGATCATTGATGTACATGACAAACAACAAAGGACCCAACACAGATCCCTGAGGCACCCCACTAGTCACCTGCCTCCAACCTGACAAACAACCATTCAACATTATTCTCCCATTCAGCCACTGTTGAATCCATCTTGCTACTCCTGCATTTATACCCAACAGTTGAACCTCCACTTTTATATTTCTCAAAAGTGTCAGTACTTCCTCTTCTTTGAATCTCATAGTTTCCATAGCTACTCTACTTGTTTCCCTTACCTCACATAAGTCAATATCCTTCTCCTTGGTGAATACCGAAGAAAATAAATTGTTCAATATCTCCCCCATCTCTTTTGGCTCTGCAGATAGCTGTCCACTCTGACTCTCTAATGGACCAATTTTATCCCTCGTTATCCTTTTGCTATTAATATTTGATCTCTTTTTCCAAACCAAGTGTCCACATTCCCTTGAAAACCATGGCTCTTTCCAATTTTTACTATTTCCTTTCAACCGAACAGGGACATAAAGATTCTGTACTTAAAATTTCACCTTTAAATGTCCTCCAGTTCTCTTCCACACCTTTCCCATCAAACAAACTGTCCCAATTTACTCCTTTTAAATCCTTTCGCATCTCCTCAAAGTTAGCATTTCTCCAATCAAAAATCTCAGCCCTAGGTCCAGTTCAGACCCTCTCCATAATTATATTGAAACTAATGGTATTGTGATCACTGGTCCCGAACTGTTCCCCAACGCATACCTCTGCCACCTGACCCGTCTCATTTTCTAACAGGAGGTCCAGCACCGCCCCTTCTCCAGTAGGTACTTCTATGTATTGCTGCAAAATCTATCCTGCACACATTTTACAAACTCCAACCTATCCAGCCCATTTACAGAATGTGTTTCTCAGTCTATGTGTGGAAAATTGAAATCTCCCACAATCACTACCTTGTGCTTACTACTAATATCTGCAATCTCCTTACATATTTGCTCTTCCAATTCTCGCTCCCCATTTGGCGGTCTATAATACCCCTATAAGTGTTGCTACCCCTTTCCCATTTCTCAGTTCCACCCAAATAGCCTCCCTAGACGAGCCCTCTAATCTATCCTGCCAAAGCACTGCTGTAATATATTCCCTGATAAGCAATGCAACACCTCCACCTCTTGCCCCTCCATTTCTACCACACCTGAAGCAACGAAATCCTGGAATATTTAGTTTCCAATCACAGCCCTCCTGCAACCATGTTTCACTGATCGCCACAACATCATACTTCCAGGTGTCAATCCAGGCTCTAAGTTCATCCACCTTTCTTACAATGCTCCTAGCATTAAAATATACACATTTAAGAAACCCACCCTCTCTTATTCTCTGTTTATTGTCTTTTTCTTCTCTCTCTCCTACATTTTGGGTCAGAGTGCTACCATTCTCTGCCTCCTGCCTCACACATTGACTGCTAGCTTTCCCAATTTGAGTCCCTCCCCCCAACCATACTAGTTTAAAGTCTCCCCAGTAACCTTTGCAAAGCTCCCCGCCAGGATATTGGTCCCCCTCGAGTTCAAGTGCAACCCGTAGTTTCTGTACAGGTCGCACCTTCCCCAAAAGATGTCTCAATGATCCAGAAACTTGAATCCATACCCACTGCACCAGTCCCTCGTCCACTCATTTATCCTCCACCTCGCTCCATTCCTACTCTCATTGTCGCGTGGCACAGGCAGTAATCCTGAGATTATTACCTTTGCAGTCCTTCTCCTTAACTCTCTACCTAACTCCCTAAATTATTCCTTTAGGACCTCTTCTCTTTTTTTACCGATGTCGTTGGTACCTATATGTACCACAACCTCAGGCTCCTCTCCCTCCCATTTCAGGATTTCTTGAACACGTTCAGACACATCCCTTACCCTGGCACCAGGGAGGCAAACTACCATCCGGGTCTCCTGTCTGCGTCCACAGAATCGCCTATCCGACCCCTGACTATAGAGTCCCCTATTACAATTGCCCTCCTCTTCTTTTCCTTACCCTTCTGAGCAACAGGACCGGTCTTTGTGCTAGAGGCCCGGCCGCTGTCGCTGCCCCCAGGTGGGCTGTCTCCCGCACCCTTACTCAAACATGAGTACTTATTTTCAAGGTGTACAGCCACCGGGGTCCTCACCAGTCCCTACCTCTGCCCATTGCTCTTCCTAACTGTGACCCAGTATTCTGTCTCCCGTGGTCTTGGAGTGACCACCACCCTGTAACTCCTTTCTATGACCTCCTCGCTCTCCCTGAGCAGACAGAGGACATCGAGTTGCTGCTCCAGGTTCCTAACACGGTCCCTTAGGATCCCCATCTCGACGCACCTGGCGCAGATGTGGACGTCTGGAGGGCACTCAGATTCCATGACCTCCCACATCTGACATCCAGAACAGTAAACTGCCCTGGCCCTCATACTCCCCCTTATCCGAATACAATAAAGCCTTACCTGGGACACAAGCCAATCAGCTGCTTCCTCTAGTCCGTTCGACCAATCAGAGGCTTCCACCAGCCCCCTTAATTTGAACTGTGATCTGCGAATGGAACGTTGCAGATTTTGGCTCCTCCCTCTGTAACGGCTCCTGGGCCTCTGTTGAAACAAGCCCCGTGATGGGTTTTACACTCACCGCACGGACGTCGCTCCTCCCTCACCAACGGCTCCTGGGCCTTAACTCCCAGAATCCTTAACTCTCAGAATCCTAAACTCCCAGAATCCTTATCTCCCAGAATCCTTAACCCGAAAGCAGAAATGTAAACCCGTGGTTGCACCCAATCAGCTGCTTCCTCTTTTGTTTGCCTAGCCTTTTAAAAAAACGTTGTGTTCACAAAATGAATGTTGGTTGTCAGGTGGCTGCTGCCCAATTGTTTGCCTCGCCGTTTTTTTAAAAAATCGTTTGTGTTCACAAAATGAATTTTGGTTGTCAGGTGGCTGCTGCCCAATTGTTTGCCTCGCCTTTTAAAAAAACGTTTGTGTTCACAAAATAAATGTTGGTTGATAAGTGGCTGCAGCCCAATTGTTTATCTCGCCGTTTTAAAAAAAAACGTTTGTGTTCACAAAATGAATTATGGTTGTCAGGCGGCTGCTGCCCAATTGTTTGCCTCGCCTTTTTAAAAAACGTTTGTTTTCACAAAATGAATTTTGGTTGTC
This sequence comes from Amblyraja radiata, assembly GCF_010909765.2. NCBI lineage: Eukaryota > Metazoa > Chordata > Chondrichthyes > Rajiformes > Rajidae > Amblyraja > Amblyraja radiata. Next base: position 725,335 of record NC_045994.1, read on the forward strand.
AGGTGGCTGCTGCCCAAGTGTTTGCCTCGCCTTTTTAAAAAAGTTTGTGTTCACAAAATGAATTTTGGTTGTCAGGTGACTGCTGCCCAATTGTTTGCCTCGCCTTTTTAAAAATGTTTGTGTTCACAAAATCAATGTTGGTTGTTGGGTGGCTGCATCCAATTTTTTTGCCTTGGCTTGGCTTTTAAAATCGTTGCAACAGTTGGCTGCCAGCCCAAGAACCCTTTCGGTCCACAATGTCTATACTAGCCCTCTGGAAATCAGTACCTTCGGCCCGCAACAACCATACTAGCGCAACAGAAAGCCCCCCTCTGGCGAGCAATATTGGAATTGGTGGAGAGGTGGAATATTTCGTTGGTGACCAGCCCTCCCGTGTGCTGCCGGGTGCCCCAATGGTCCCACTTAGTCTAGTAATTATTAAAAGTCTAATCTTGACCACTTCCTGTTTGTGCTTTATATTGATTGTAGGGGGGAAAAACGCTACCTGGTACGGCTGTGCTATTTGGCCATCTTACTCAGAGTATTCTCCGCTCATCAGGTGCTGAGGATTTTCCCATTAATGAAAAATAAAAGAGTTCTTAGTGTTTAAAAAATGGTTGAGATTCTCTCTCTTGTCAATCACGCCACGAAGGCCATGCCCCTTCTGGTGGGGGGTGGGACTATAAAACCCGGAAGTGTGGGCGTGGGTCAGTCTCTACAAGAAGTGGGAGGGAGAGGTCACCACTTTAGTGACCTTGCAACCTGCTTGAAATGGTATGAAACTGCACTTGAATTTGGTGGCCTTGCGCCCTACTTGAAGTGGTATGAAACTGCACTTGAATTTGGTGGCCTTGCACCCTGCTTGAAATAGAATTTCAAGGAATAGCGCTGAGTCAACTGCGAGCCCACCAGCCGTGAGTGCGTGAGCTGTCAGCACCACAGGCTTGAGAGATTGAGCCGCCAGCCCAATAATCCATTCGGCCCACAATGTCCATACTAGCCCTCTCGAAACCAGTCCCTGCAGCGCACAGCACCCATACTACCGCTCCAGAAAGCGCCCCCCCCCCCCCCCCCCCCGCCACACTGGCCACCAATATTGGAATTGGTTGAGAGGTGGAATATTGCGTTGGGGGACCAGCCCTTCCGTGTGATGCTGGGATCCAACGGGTCCCACTTAGTCTAGTATTGGATATAGGTCGAGATAGATTGGACAGGGGTGGATAGGATGGAGTCGAGGAACCTGGAAATCATTTAAGTGGGACAGGAGCAGGCAGAAGTAATATGTCTATCAGGGTATCATCCGACATTTTCGCCACTCTCGGCACCCACGGACTCCGACCTCATGTTCCAGATCTCCCCTCGTTCATGGCCAATGTCGGTCAGGATTGGAGGGATATGGATCAAACATGACCGTTTGAACTAGTGAACCTTGGACATATTGGCGGGTGTAGGCAAGTCAAAGTCAAAGTCAAATTTATGCGTCACATGCACCAACGAAGGCACAATTAAATGAATTTGTGAGGCGGACCGAACGACCAGAGACTCCGTTTTTCTCATCATCCAGCCTGCCTTGCCTTTCATTGTAACAGTAACACGCATACTTTGAACTCGCACTATCACAGTTATGAAAACATCACATTTCTGGACGTCCCTTTGACGCAAACAACCTATTCCATTGCAACTTTGCTGTATTTAGTGTATTATTATGAACGTTGTCCTGGCCTCAATTCATAACTCTAACTTGAGGAGCAGATCCTTCCTTATTCGTCATAATTTCAAACCTAATGGAGCCGTAGAAACCCGTTGTATTTCATCCCAACAGAGAAGATGAAAAAGTGATCGTTGTCACCGTGAATGTAAAAGTACGAATGGGGGAGTATTCAAAGCTAATAGTTCCTACCCAATCCCACCAGGATCACTGCTTATCCAAACATATCACTGACCACACTGACAATGTCACTGCCCGATGTACAAGGCCCAATCAATCAACAAATCCGCATTTCTCTGCAACACTGAGCACTGATAAACCTCACGCAATCATAGGGAGAACATGCAAACCCCATTCAAATGGACGGAGCTGCTCCTAAACCGTGTTGTGATGCACTCCGATAAAATGCTTCTACGGCGCATCTATACAAGTTGGTGAGAATTGATGGGGACATACTGAACCACTTAAGCCTTCTAAGGCATTGGCATATGAGTCATTGTGAGCTCCAGCTGGCCAAGGCGGACTAGTTGGTAGTATTCGGCGAAAGGTTCGCCAAGTCTACGTTTTAGCTCGCCCATGTAGATTGAGGAGACCGCACTGAATGCAAAAGACGAGGTTCGAAGAGGAACATATGACCTTCCAGAACCAGGGATCACTTTTTAAGAATAAGGGGCAAGCCAAATTGGATGAGATGAGGAAAACATTTTCACCCAGAGAGTTGTGAATATGAGAGCTGTGAGAGCAGTGGACGCTATTCACGTGTTTTCCAAAGTTTAGCTTTTAAGGCTAACGGAACCAAGGGACACGGTGAAAAAGCTGGAACAGTGTACTGATTTTGGATAATCAGCCATGATCATAAATGACGGTGCTGGCTCGAAGGGCCGAATTGCCTACTCTTGCACCTATTTTCTATATTTCTATATTTCCTCTCATTGAAGGATTGGCTGGCGTCCTTCGATGGAGGAGAGAGAGCAGGTGTAGCCACAAGCGCTATACGTGTGGAATATTGCTCAAGTATAGGTTGGAGATGTGTTGTAGAAAGTATCCATCTTGGTCTGAGTCACTCTATAAATAGACATGTTAGACGGAAAAAAGAGAGAGATCTACAATAATTATAGGCAGCATGGAGTAAATGAGGTGCTTGAGGAGTATAAAGAATGCAAAAACAATCTTAAGAAATAAATTAGAAAAGCTAAAAGAAGATATGAGGTTGCTTTGGCATGTAAGGTGAAAGTAAATCCAAAGGGTTTCAACTGCTATACTAATAGCAAAAGGATAACGAGGGATAAAATGTGTCCATTAGAGAGTCAGAATGGACAGCTATCTGCAGAGCCAAAACAGATGGGGGAGATATTGAACAATTTCTTTTCTTCGGTATTCACCAAGGAGAAGGATATTGAATTATGTGAGGTAAGGGAAACAAGTAGAGTAGCTATGGAAACTATGAGATTCAAAGAAGAGGAAGTACTGACACTTTTGAAAAATATAAAAGTGGATAAGTCTCCAGGTCCTGACTGGATATTCCCTATGACATTGAGGGAAGTTAGTGTAGAAATAGCAGGGGCTATGACAGAAATATTTCAAATATCATTAGAAACGGGAATAGTGCCGGACGATTGGCGTACTGCGCATGTTATTTAATTGTTTAAAAAGGGTTCTAAGAGTAAACCTAGCAATTATAGTTGGAGGTCCGGCGGATACAATATATTATTCCGCGCCCACCACGACTTGGAGCTCTTCTACCATCGCCTCCGCCTCCCAGTTTTCTTCCATGGGAAGGAGTCCTCGCCCCCCACTGATGACCCCTTTTCCCGTCTCCAACGCACCCACTCCTCGTGGAACCCCCCTCGTGGCCATCTTCCGGCTTTAGAACTCTTCATCCAAAACTGGCGTCGCGACATCAACCGCCTCAACTTCTCCACTCCCCTGTCTCACTCCAATCTCTCCCCCCATGAACGTACTGCCATCGACTCACTCCGCAACAACCCAGATTGGGTTATCAAACCCGCCGACAAGGGAGGTGCCGTGGTAGTCTGGCGCGCCGATCTCTACAAAGCTGAGTCCACGCGCCAACTCTCGGACACCTCCTCCTACTTGCCCCTGGACCATGACCCCACTGACGAGCACCAGGCCACCATCTCCAGCACCATCACCAACTTCATCAACTCCCACGCCCTACCCGACCGAGCCTCCAACCTCATCGTTCCCCAGCCCCGCACCGCCCGATTTTACCTTCTCCCCAAAATCCACTAACCTGACGGTCCCGGAAGACCCATTGTCTCTGCCTGTTCGTGCCCTACCGAACTCATTTCCATATACCTTGACTCCATCCTATCCCCCTTGGTTAAATCCCTCCCTACCTATGTTCAAGATACCTCAGACATTCTTCGTTGTCTCCGCGCATTCCATTCTCTAGGCCCTCACCCCCTCATCTTCACCATGGACGTCCAGTCACTCTACACCTCCATCCCCCACCCGGATGGTATCAAAGCCCTCCGGTTCTTCCTCGACCAGAGAAGCAACCTATACCCGGCCACTGACACTCTCCTCCGCCTAGCTGGTCCTCACCCTCAATAACTTCACGTTTGACTCCTCCCATTTCCTCCAAATATAAGGCGTAGCTATGGGCCCCAGCTATGCCTGCCTCTTTGTCGGTTACGTCGAGCAATCCTTGTTCAATACATACCAGGGCCCCAACCCCGACCTCTACCTCCGCTACATCGACGACTGCTTTGGTGCCACCTCCTGTACCCGCACACAACTGACTGACTTCATCCACTTCACCACTAACTTCCATCCGGCACTCAAATACACCTGGACTATTTCCGACACTTCCCTACCATCCCTTGACCTCACTATCTCCATTGCAGGTGATAGACTTCTGACCGACATCCACTTAAAACCGACTGACTCCCATGGCTATCTGGACTACACTTCTTCCCACCCTGCTTCCTGTAAGGACTCCATCCCCTACTCCCAATTCCTCCGTCTACGCCGCATCTGCTCCACGGATGAGGCGTTCCACACCAGGCCATCTGAAATGTCCGCATTCTTCAGGGAACGGGGGTTCCCCTCCTCCACCATACATGAGGCTCGCACCAGGGTCTCTTCCATACCCCGCAACACTGCTCTCTCTTCCCATCCCCCCACTCGCAACAAGGGCAGAGTCCCCCTAGTCCTCACCTCTCACCCCACCAGCCGTCACATACAACAAGTAATCCTCCGTCAGTTTCGCCACCTCCAACGTGACTCCACCACTCGCCACATCTTCCCATATCCCCCCATATCTGCCTTCCGCAAAGACCGCTCCCTCCATAACTCCCTTGTCAATTCTTTCCCTTCCCTCTCGTACCACCCCCTCCCCGGGCACTTTCCCTTGCAACCGCAAGAGATGCAACACTTGTCCCTTTACCACCCCCCCCCCCCCCCCCCCCTCGACTCCGTTCAAGGACCCAAGCAGTCGTTCCAGGTGCGGCAGAGGTTTACCTGCATCTCCTCCAACCTCATCTATTGTATCCGCTGCTCTAGATGTCAGCAGATCTATATCGGTGAGACCAAGCGGAGGTTGGGCGATCGTTTCGCCGAACACCTCCGCTCGGCCCGCAATAACCAACCTGACCTCCCGGTGGCTCAGCACTTCAACTCTCCCTCCCACTCCGTATCAGACTTCTCTGTCCTGGGTCTCCTCCATGGCTAGTGCGAGCAACACCGGAAATTTGAGGAACAGCACCTCATATTCCGCTTGGGGAGTCTACATTCAGGGGGCATGAACATCGAATTCTCCAAATTTTGTTAGTCCTTGCTGTCTCCTCCCCTTCCTCATTCCTCCTGCTGTCCCCTCCCATCCCCCTGCCTTCGGGCTCCTCCTACTTTTCCCATTCTTCTCCCCCCCCCCCCCCCAACCCCCACTACCCCCCCCCCCCCCCCCGCCCCCCCACCCGATCAGTCTGAAGAAGCCTATTTCCTTCGCTCCATAGATGCTGCTGCACCCGCTGAGTTTCACCAGCTTTTTTGTGTACCTAGCAATAATAGACCTGTTAGTTTGACGTCAGTGGTGGGCAAATTAATGGAAAGGATGCTTAGAGATAATATATATAAGCATCTGGATAAACAGGGTATGATTAGGAACAGTCAACATGGATTTGTGCCTGGAAGGTCATGCTTGACTAATCTTCTTGAATTTTTTCAAGAGGTAACTAGGGAAGTTCATGAGGGTAAAGCAGTTGATGTTGTCTATATGGACTTCAGTAAGGCCTTTGACAAGGTTCCTCATGGAAGGTTGGTTAAGAAGGTTCAATTGTTGGGTATTAATGGTAGATTAGCAAGACGGATTTAACAGTGGCTGAATGGGAGATGCCAGAGAGTAATGGTGGATGGCTGTTTGTCAGATTGGAGGCCGGTGACTGGTGGGGTGCCTCAGGAATCTGTGTCGGGTCCACTGTGGTTTGTCATGTACATCAATGATCTGGATGATGGTGTAGTAAATTGGATTAGTAAGTATGCAGATGATACTAAGATGGGTGGTGTTGTGGATAATGAAGTAGATTTTCAAAGTCCACAGAGAGATTTAAGCCATTTGGAATAGTGAGCTGAAAGATGGCAGATGGAGTTTAATGCTGATAAGTGTGAGGTGCTACATCTTGGCAGGACAAATCAAAATAGGACGTAAATGGTAAATGGTAGCGAATTGTGGAATGCAGTTGCACAGAGGGATCTATGAATAACTGTGCACAATGTAGTTCGCTGAAGGTGGAATCTCATGTAGATAGGGTGGTAAAGCAAGCTTTTAGTGTGCTGGTCTTTATAAATCAGAGCATTGAGTATAGAAGTTGGGATGTAATGTTAAAACTGTACAAGGCATTGGTGAGGCCAATTCTGGAGTATGGTGTACAATTTTGGTCGAATATTATAGGAAGGATGTCAACAAAATAGAGAGAGTACAGAGGTGATTTACTAGAATGGCGCCTGCGTTTCAGCAACTAAGTTACAGAAAAAGATTGAACAAGTTAGGTCTTTATTCTTTGGAGCACAGAAGGTTAAGGGGGGACTTTATAGAGGTCTTTAAAATGATGAGAGGGATAGACAGAGTTGACGTGGATAAGCTTTCCCCATTGAGAGTAGGGAAGATCAAACAAGAGGACATGACTTGAGAATTAAGGGGCAGAAGTTTAGGGGTGACATGAGGGGGAACTTCTTTACTCAGAGAGTGGTAGCTGTGTGGAATGAGCTTCCAGTGGAAGTGGTGGAGGTAGGTTCGATTTTATCATTTAAAACTAAATTGGATAGGTATATGGACGGGAAAGGAATGGAGGGTTATGGTCTGAGTGCAGGTAGATGGGACTAGGGAAAAATAAGTGTTCGGCACGGACTTGAAGGGCCGAGATGGCCTGTTTCCGTGCTGTAATTGTTATATGGTTATATGGTTATGTGGTTATATGGTAATGTAAGGGCTAAAGGAATGTACTAAATATCCGCCGTTTGGCAACATATGTGGACGTGTTATAATAATTGGTAATTCGTCCCATTGCATTTTAGGAAATAAAATAAAAGAAGAATAGTCGTGAACCTGAGAAGAAGAATGCTCCCGGATACGATGGAGAATAAAATCACAGATATGAAGATAGTTAGACAAATCCAAGTTTCTAAAATGTTGCAGGTACAAATTAAAAATGAATATTTTGGTTTGCATTTAATTTATGTGTTTTCATAACAATAATTTGTTTTTTTAAACATCAGGCATAGATGCTTTGGAGTATCACAGTTGTCCTCTCATTCCGTAATTCACGGCTCTTCAGCGATCGTAGTATCACCTCCGTACACAAAGTTAACAACTCGGGATGGCTAAAACCCGAAATACTTATCGCTCCTTCCCTCTCTGGCTCTCTCTCTTTCTCTGCTGTAGTCAGTGCGTCCAAGATCACACAGTCGTCTCGAGTGTAAACATTAATCGCATTGCACTCTGGCTGAAATCGCTAAATCATATCTCAGCCCTGCGCATGGACGAAACAATGCATCATTAATGTCGATGCGCGTTGTTACGTAATTTCCTTGAGTGCGTTCCACATGTTCACACTTCGTAAACGCCATTCTGAAGGTAGTATGTTATTTAATATCGGAGCGAAGACCGTGGAAATGATTGTTTGAAGAAGTGAATTCGATAGCTTGTGAAATGTAGCGACTGCTGGTTATGATTGTAGAGTGGAATGAATGCAATGAACACATCGTGTTCCGAATCGGCAGATAAAAACCACACGTGAAAACCCGGAACAGAAAAGAAATAGTGAATATTACATCTGAAAGGAAATCGGCCCAAAAATACGTTATCGGTCAGTACGACTTGGTGGCGAACTGAACAAAATATGATTGATACAATTTTAGAAAAGTGCGATTGAGGTTACTGTACAAAAATGGAATGCAAAGGAGATACTCTACACCGCACAAGCAGGATTCATGAGCGAATAGCAAACTGCACGAGAAACTCAGAGGGTCAGGCAACACCTGCGAAGGGACCACACACGGATTGGGATGCTTAGTTAGGTGTAGCCGTCAAAGATGAACTGAAGGCAGATATTGCGTTGTTCTAATGTGAATGGTTGCTGTGGAAAAGCATCATGTAGGTGAGGTCGATTATATAACCGTATAACCATGTAACAACTACAGCACGGAAACAGGCCATCTCGGCCCTTCTAGTCCGTGCCGAATACTTATTCGCACCTAGTCCCATCTAGGTGAGAATAAGTGTTCGGCAGTGACGATGTGACTATAATGGGTCCGTCACTTCCGAGGAATTCCTTCTGACAGTTTCAACAGAAACTATTGCCCGGTCTAAACCAATGTCGTCGATCGACACTGGCAATCGCTTCGTATAGAGGCCAATCACTCGTGTACTTAAGCAGGCTGCTACGTACCATGGTTCTCTGACCAGATGCCCCTTCTCCAGGGCCGGATTTACCTATAATCTAGACAAGCTTAAGCTTGGGGCCTCGAAATCCAGGGGGGGGGGGGGGGGGGGGGCTCGCCGAGCCCGATTTACCACTAGGCTTCTTAGGCTGAAGCCTAGGGCCTCGAAATCTAGGGGGCCGATGGCCAAGGCAGGACACCTGCCGTTCACTCTGGGCGGCCCCCCTCTCCCTCTCTATCTCCATCTCTCTCTCTCCGTCTCCCCCCGCTATACGTATCCGGACCGCCGGGTCTCCATCCGCTCCTCATCCGCCGGCACGGCAGGCCGCCTTGCACATGCGCACTGCTGCGGCCTGCACGTCCTCCTCTGCACATGCGCACAGCACATCATCGGCTGCCCTGCGCATGCGCACTGCAACAGCAACTGGTCGGCGCTGGGCACTTTCTCCCTCGCTTTGAATTGTGGGAGATTTGGCCGCCATGGCTGTCCGGTCGCTGCCTCGTCGCCAGCGCTGAAAACCAACGCAGAATCACTCCCTAACCCTGGATCAGGAGTAGCTCCCTGGAGTAACTCTTGCTTCTGGTTTCCTGGTCTTCCATAAATATTCTAAATGGAATTTAAACTGGAGGCGGTGGAGGGCTGAACAATAACAAGCCTATTGCATTTTATCTGTTTATTTATTGTGTATATATACGATCTATGGTATATAAACACACTGAACTTTAATCTCCTATTCTGTATTATGTTTACATATTCTGTTGAGCAGCAGCAAGCAAGAATTTAATTGTCCTATCTGGGACACATGCCAGTAAAATTCTCTTGACTCTTGACTTGGACTTAAGCAAAAAGGGGTCCTTGGGGAAAAAAGAGGTACCTTAACAGATAAACTGCATAAAGAGATAGCTTATGTATCTTATTCCCGCGGACAATACCAAAAATATTAGGGGATTCCCTAATAGCGGTGGCTAAAGGTTGCAAAGCAGTATCAAGTAGTAAAGTACAGCCATGTCTAGTACCTCGAAAGAGCCTGAAAAAAGGGGATCTCTGATTATCAGTAAATACAGAAGCATGAGGCATGAGATATATCAGCTTGATCCAAGAGAAAAATTTTGGACCAATCTTAAATTTTTCAAGTGTATTGAATAAGTATTCCCATGCTACTCTATCAAACGCCTTCTCGGCATCAAGTGAGACGACACATTCTGGGGTTTTATTTGACGCTATATACAACATTCATTCATCTCCTAACGTTAAAGTATGAGTAACGATTTTTAATAAAACCTGTCTGATCTTCAGAGATAATTTGCGGTAAAATCATTTCCAATCTCATAGCTAATATTTAGGAAAGAATTTTGAAATCTACATTTAACATTGATATAGGTCTATATGTTAACATGGTCAACATGGATTTGTGCCTGGAAGGTCATGTTTAACTAATCTTCTTGAATTTTTTGAAGATGTTACTCGGGAAATTGATGAGGGTAAAGCAGTGGATGTTGTGTATATGGACTTCAGTAAGGCCTTTGACAAGGTTCCTCATGGAAGGTTGGTTAAGAAGGTTCAATGGTTGGGTATTAATGGTGGAGTAGCAAGATGGATTCAACAGTGGCTGAATGGGAGATGCCAGAGAGTAATTGTGGATGGTTGTTTGTCAGGTTGGAGGCCAGTGACGAGTGGGGTGCCACAGGGTCCACTGTTGTTTGTCATGTACATCAATGATCTGGACGATGGCGTGGTAAATTGGATTAGTAAGTATGCAGATGATACTAAGATAGGTGGGGTTGCGGGTAATGAAGTAGAGTTTCAAAGTCTACAGAGAGATTTATGCCAGTTGGAAGAGTGGGCTGAAAGATGGCAGATGGAGTTTAATGCTGATAAGTGTGAGGTGCTACATCTTGGCAGGACAAATCAAAATAGGACGTACATGGTAAATGGTAGGGAATTGAAGAATGTAGGTGAACAGAGGGATCTGGGAATAACTGTGCACAGTTCCCTGAAAGTGGAATCTCATGTAGATAGGGTGGTAAAGAAAAGTTTTGGTGTGCTGGCCTTTATAAATCAGAGCATTGAGTATAGAAGTTGGGATGTAATGTTAAAATTGTACAAGGCATTGGTGAGGCCAATTCTGGAGTATGGTGTACAATTTTGGTCGCCTAATTATAGGAAGGATGTCAACAAAATAGAGAGAGTACAGAGGAGATTTACTAGAATGTTGCCTGGGTTTCAGCAACTAAGTTACAGAGAAAGGTTGAACAAGTTAGGGCTTTATTCTTTGGAGCGCAGAAGGTTAAGGGGGGACTTGATAGAGGTTTTTAAAATGATGAGAGGGATAGACAGAGTTGACGTGGAAAAGCTTTTCCCACTGAGAGTAGGGAAGTTTCAAACAAGCGGACATGACTTGAGAATTAAGGGACTGAAGTTTAGGGGTAACATGAGGGGGAACTTCTTTACTCAGAGAGTGGTAGCTGTGTGGAATGAGCTTCCAGTGAAGGTGGTGGAGGCAGGTTCGTTTTTATCATTTAAAAATAAATTGGATAGTTATATGGATGGGAAAGGAATGGAGGGTTATGGTCTGAGCGCAGGTATATGGGACTAGGGGAGATTATGTGTTCGGCACGAACTATAAGGGTCGAGATGGCCTGTTTCCTTGCTGTAATTGTTATATTATTTTATATGGTTATAAGGCATGTAAAAGTATTATCAACTTATCAACACTTTATGAAAAATTAGACGGTGTCTTGAAGTCAAATAGTCACAAGTAACATTGAAAGAATGGTATGTGAAAGTTAGAAGTTAAGGGAGCAAACAAATTTGCAACCTTTACAGCAAGGGACACATCTAACTCCCTCTTAAATATAATCAATGAACTGGCCTCAACTACCTTCTGTGGCAGAGAATTCCACAGATTCACCACTCTCTGTGTGGAAAAATGTTTCCTCATCTCGGTCCTAAAAGACTTCCCCCTTATCCTTAAACTGCGACCCCTTGTTTTGGAATTCCCCTACATCGGAAACAATCTTCCAGTCTCTAGCCTGTTCAACCCCTTAAGAATTTTGTAAGTTTCTATAAGAATACCCCCCCCCCCCCCCCCCCCCCTCAATCTTCTAAATTCTAGCGAGTACAATGCGAGCCTATCCAGTCTTTCTTCATATGAAAGTCCTGCCATCCCAGGAATCAGTCTGGTGAACATTCTCTGTACACTCTCTATGGCAAGAACGTATTTCCTCAGATTAGGAGACCAAAACTGTACGCAATATTCCAGGTGTGGTCTCACCAAGGCCACTGCAGTAGAAGCTCCCTGCTCCTATACCCATATCCTTTTGCTATGAATGCTAACATACCATTCGCTTTCTTCACTGCCAGCTGCACCTGTACCATGACATCCTTAGAGCTCTATCTAACTCTCTCTTAAATCGATCCAGTGAGTTGACATCAACTGCCCTCTGTGGCAGGAATGTCCACCAACTCACAACTCTCCGGGTGAAAAATGTTTTTCTTACCTCAGCCTTACATGGCCTTCCCTTTATTCTAAGACTGTGGCCCCTGGTTCTGGACTCGCCCAACATTGGGAATTGTTTCCTGCATATAGCTTTCCAGTCCTTTTATAATTTTAAATGTGTCTATAAGATGCCCCCTCATCCTTCTAAACTCCAGTGAATACAAGACTAGTCTTTTCAATCTTTCCTCATATGACAATCCCGCCATCCGTGACCAATCTCGTGAACCTACGCTTTTGTCTCATTCGCCTGACATCGGAGGTGGGGAAGATACTGGAGTCAATTATTAAAGAAGTAATAACGGCGCTTTTAACCATATAATAACCATATAACCATATAACAATTACAGCACGGAAACAGGCCATCTCGGCCCTACAAGTCCGTGCCGAACAATTATTTCCCCCTAGTCCCATCTACCTGCACTCAGACCATAACCCTCCATTCCATTCCCATCCATATACCTATCCAATTTATTTGTAAATGATAAAATCGAACCTACCTCCACCACTTCCACTGGAAGCTCATTCCACACAGCTACCACCCTCTGAGTAAAGAAGTTCCCCCTCATGTTACCCCAAAACTTCTGTCCCTTAATTCTGAAGTCATGTCCACTTGTTTGAAACTTCCCTACTCTCAATGGGAAAAGCTTGTCCACGTCAACTCTGTCTATCCCTCTCATCATTTTAAAGACCTCTATCGCCCCCCCCCCCCCCCTTAACCTTCTGCGCTCCAGAGAATGAAGACCTAACTTATTCAACCTTTCTCTATAACTTAGTTGCTGAAACCCAGGCAACATTCTAGTAAATCCCCCCAGCACTCTCTCTATTTTGTTGACATCCTTCCTATAATTGGGCGACCAAAATTGTACACCATACTCCAGAATTGGTCTCATCAATGCCTTGTACAATTTTAACATTACATCCCAACTTCTATACTCAATGCTCTGATTTATACAGTCTAGCATACCAAAAGCTTTATTTGCCACCCTATCTACATGAGATTCCACCTTCAGGGAACTATGCACAGTTATTCCTAGATCCCTCTGTTCAACTGCATTCCTCAATTCGCTACCATTTACCATGTACGTCCTATTTTGATTTGTCCTGCCAAGATGTAGCACCTCACACGTATCAGCATTAAACACCATCTGCCATATTTCAGCCCATTCTTCCAAATGGCCTAAATCTCTCTGTAGACTTTGGAAATCGACTTAATTATCCACAACACCACCTATCTTAGTATCATCTGCATACTTACTAATCCAATTTACCACACCTTCATCCAGATCATTGATGTACATGACCGACAACAGTGGATCCAACACAGATCCCTGAGGCACCCCACTAGTCACTGGCCTCCAACCTGACAAACAGCCATCCACCATTACCCTCTGGCGTCTCCCATTCAGCCACTGTTGAATCCATCTTGCTACTCATGCATTTATACCCAACAATTGAACCTTCTTAACCAACCTTCCATGAGCAACCTTGTCAAAGGCCTTACTAAAGTCCATATAGACAACATCCACTGCTTTACCCTCATCAATTTCCCTAATAACCTCTTCAAAAAATTCAAGAAGATTAGTCAAACATGACCTTCCAGGCACAAATCCATGTTGACTGTTTCTAATCAGACCCCGTTTATCCAAATGCTTATATATATTATCTCTAAGTATCTTTTCCATTAATTTGCCCACCACTGACGTCAAACTAACAGGTCTATAATTGCTAGGTTTATTCTTAGAACCCTTTTTAAACAATGGAACAACATGCGCAGTACGCCAATCCTCGGGCACTATTCCCGTTTCCAATGACATTTGAAATATTTCTGTCGTAGTCCCTGCTATTTCTACACTAACTTCCCTCAATGTCCTAGGGAATATCCTGTCAGGACCTGGAGACTTATCCACTTTTATATTTATCAAAAGTCAGTACTTCTTTTTCTTTGAATCTTATAGTATCCATTGCTACTCTACTTGTTTCCCTTACCTCACATAATTCAATATCCTTCTCCTTGGTGAATACCGAAGAAAATAATTTGTTCAATAACTCCCCCATCTCTTTTGGCTCTGCAGATAGCTGTCCACTCTGTCTCTCTAATGGACCAATTTTATACCTCGTTATCCTTTTCCTATTAATATAGCTGTAGAAACCCTTTGGATTTACTTTCACCTTACTTGCCAAAGCAACCTCATATCTTCTTTTAGCTTTTCTAATTGCTTTCTTAAGAGTATTTTTACATTCTTTATACTCCTCAAGCACCTCATTCATTCCATGCTGCCTATAATTATTGTAGATCTCTCTCTTTTTCCGAACCGTCCAATTTCCCTTGAAAACCATGGCTCTTTCCAATTTTTACTATTTCCTTTCAACCGAACAGGGACATAAAAATGCTGTACTCTTAAAATTTCCCCTTTAAATGTCTTCCATTTCTCTTCTACATCCTTCCCATAAAACAAAATGTCGCAATTCACTCCTTTTAAATCCTTTCGCATCTCAACAAAGTTAGCCTTTCTCCAATCAAAAATCTCAACCCTAGGTCCAGTTTTGACCATCTCCATAATTATATTGAAACTAATGGCATTGTGATCACTGAACCCGAAGTGTTCCCCAACGCATCTCTCCGCCACCTGACCCGTCTCATTTCCTAACAGGAGGTCCACCACTGCCCCTCCTCTAGTAAGTACCTCCATGTATTGCTGCAAAAAACTATCCTGCACACATTTTACAAACTCCAAACCATCCAGCCCATTTACAGAATGTGTTTCCCAGTCTATGTGTGGAAAATTGAAATCGCCCACAATCACTACCTTGTGTTTACTACTAATATCTGCTATCTCCTTACATATTTGCCTCCCTCGACGATCCCTCCAATCTATCCTGCCAAAGCACTGTTGTAATATCTTCCCTGTCAAGCAATGCAACACCTCCACCTCCTGCCCCTCCAATTCTATCACACCTGAAGCAACGAAATCCTGGAATATTTAGTTTCCAATCACAGCCCTCCTGCAACCATGTTTCACTGATCGCCACAACATCATACTTCCAGGTATCAATCCAAGCTCTAAGCTCATCCACCTTTCTTACAATGCTCCTAGCATTAAAATATGCACATTTAAGAAACCCACCGCCTCTTATTCTCTTTGTCTGATTGAGCGAGAGGCTATTGACTGGACATTCATGTTACTAAGCTCCCTATGTCCGTCGTGTACTCTGCACCTTCATTGTTAGAGATCTAGCCCACTACAATGCTGTCCAATGCAAACATGTAGATGGAGTTAGAATGAATTAGTCCGTACAATTGCCCGTGGTCAGGGTGTACAGTAAGGGACTGCGAACGCACCGGAGTGGAGACATCGTTGAGGATGGATTGTTGCCTGTCTTTTTGGATTGTGGTCCAGGTGTCAGAATGTCCACGGTGAGTTAGTGACATACAAACACACCTAGATGCAGGTGATTGTAGATGCCTTTCCATGTGATTATGGCATTGCAGGTCATAAATAGGCATCTGACGAAGGTGTCCTTGTTGCCTCGGTGTTCCATGGATAGGTTTTGGCCCAGGGAGACAGCGGCTGCTATGTACCTGTTGCAGCAGTATCAAACGGCAATGAAAGATGGCTAGGTGGGAGGCTGCAGGTAATGTGCGCTATCACCCGTTTCTCAATACACCTCATGATGGCGAATGTCAGAGCCACTGGACGGTCGCCATTGCGGCACTATACCTTGATTTACTTTGGCACCTGGATGGTAGTGGGCTTCTTAGAGAAGAATGGAATAGTGAATGATATACCATGTCCGCCAATACTGCTGCCACTTAGTCCGTGCATGACCCGAGGACGTGATCGGTGACTCCATCTTGGCCAGTGGCTTTTTGGGATTTACATCCAGGTGGCCGACCTTACACCTGCTCCAGTAAGCTTTTTATAAAGTCACACCTAAGTTAACAAGGCGGGTATCTCCCTTCTACCGACCTTCTGTTCAAAGTAGGGTCGAATGCCTTCAATTAATCGGGGAGCGACTCGTTGTTGCCAACAATACTGCCCGCCTTTTGTTTTGTAGACCTTTATAGCATGCAAGCCCTTCCATAATTGACATATGTCCGTTTCCTTGACTTTGGGCCAGATCTCGAATAATGAAGGTGCAGAAGGCCGACATATGGAGCTTAGTAACATGGTGTCAAGTCAATAACCGCTCGCTCACTATTAGCAAGAGGAAGGAGCTAGTTATTTGGTCCAGGAACAATGGTGGAGTCCATGCCCCAACCTGCATCAACGGTGCCGACGTGGAAATAGGTGACATCATGAAGGTCCTGGGAGTAATTTTTTGCTTCCATTCCCCGATTCCACCCGGGAAAATGGGACAAAAGCTTGGAATAGAAACATAGAAACGTAAAAAATAGGCGCAGGAGTAGAGGCCATTCAGCCCTTCGAGCCTGCACCGTCATTCAATATGATCATGGCTGACCATCAAGCTCAGTATCCCATACGTGCCTTCTCTCCATACCCCCTGATCCATTTAGCCACAATATAACCATATAACCATATAACAATTACAGCACGGAAACAGGCCATCTCGGCCCTACAAGTCCGTGCCGAACAACCTTCTTTGGTTATTTTTTTGCCGAACAACTCACAAGGGCCACATCTAACTCCCCTTAAATATAGCCAATGATCTGGCCTCAACAGCCTTCTGTGGCAGAGAATTCTACAGATTCACCACTCTCTGTGTGAAAAATGATTTTCTCATCTCGATCCTAAAAGACTGCCCTGTCAACCTTAAACTGTGACCCCTTGTTCTGGACTTCCCCAACATCGGGAATAATCTTCCTGCATCTAGCCTGTCCAACCGCTTAAGAATTTTATAAGTTTCTATAAGATCCCCCCTCAATCTTCTAAATTCTAGCGAGTACAAGCCGAGTCTATACAGTCTTTCTACATATGAAAGTCCTGCCATCCCAGTAATCAGTCTGGTGAACCGTCTCTGTACTCTCTCTATGGCATGAATGTCTTTCCTCAGATTAGGAGACCAAAACTGTACGCAATACTCCAGGTGTGGTCTCACCACGACCCTGTACAACTGCAGTAGAACCTCCCTGTTACTCAAATCATTTTGCTATGAATGCTAACATACCATTCGCTTTCTTCACTGCCTGCTGCACCTGCATGCCTACTTTCAAGGACTGATGTACCATGACACCCAGGTCTCGTTGCATCTCCCCTTTTCCTAATCGGCCACCTAATTCGGATATCCCAGCTAACTCAGCAATAGCTTCCCCCACCTGCTATTAGACTTCTGATCGAGCCTCCCATAAATCAGGGACTCATCCCAATATACTAGCTAACTCTGTGGGATTCTCTGCCTCAGAGAGCGGTGGTGGCCCGTTCTCTGGATACTTTCAAGAGAGAGCGAGATAGGGCTCTTAAAAATAGCGGAGTCAGGAGATATTTGGAGAAGGCAGGAAAGGGGTACTGATTGGGGATGATCAGCCATGCTCACATTGAATGGCGGTGCTGGCTCGAAGGGCCGAATGGCCTATTCCTGCACCCATTGTCTATTGTCTATTGTCTATTGTCTATGTGTATTGTCTCACTGCGGACATTGGCGGCTTTCTTTGGAATTGTGATGCAACGATGCTGAAATCTATTTTACAGTCTCATGTCTTTTCGCGTTGTACTTGTGTGTGGATTCATTATGTTCCTGTTTTGCATTGTCTGATTTAAATGAACAGACGCAACTTTTTTATTTTCAATCTCGATGCATCTGACAATAATAGCATCATGGAGCTGGCGGCCTTGCTCGAGACTGATTTTGAAACCCACCGCGGGGCCGTGGACTCCATCGGAGCCTGCGATCCCTTGTCTGCGATCGACGCTCCAACCGCGGACTGTGGATTTGAACATCGAGGAGCTCGCAGTCTCGGGAAGCTCCAAGCCGTAGAAGGTTCGACCAGCCCCGACGCGGGAGCTGAGATTTCCCCCGATGCGGGAGGTTGATTGCACCGACGTGGAGGGTTCGACCGCCGGCTGCGGGAGCCAAGATCGCCCCGACAACGGAAGGTTCGAGTGCCCCGACCGCGGGAGAACAAAGAAGGGAAGACGTTTTTAATTTTTGCTTTCCATCACAGTGCGGAATGTGGGGGAGTCGCTGTGGTCAATGTTCACGGTAACATTTTATTTGGGTGTCTTGGTGCTTTTTATTGGTGTGACTGTATGGCAAATCAAATTCCTCGTTTGTTGCAAAATATACTTGGCTAATAAATTACTATTATGATTATTGGGATGAATGGTAAGGTCGGCTAGGATTCGGTGGGCACAATGGCCTGTTTCCATGCTGTATCTCCAAACTAAATTAAATTAAACTAAGCTAAACTGAACAAAACTGAACTGAGCTGTTCAGGTGCGACAGAGGTTCACCTGTATCTCCTCCAACCTCATCTACTGCATCCGCTGCTCTAGATGTCAGCTGATTTACATCGGGGAGACTAAGCGTAGGCAGGGCGATCGTTTCGCCGAACACCTCCGCTCGGTCCGCAATAACCTACCTGAACTCCCGGTGGCTCAGCACTTCAACTCCCCCTCCCATTCCCAATCCGACCTCTCTGTCCTGGGTCTCCTCCATTGCCAGAGTGAGCAACGGCGGAAATTGGAGGAACAGCACCTCATATTCCGTCTGGGGACCTTGCGTCCGGATGGCATTAACATTGATTCTCCCAATTTTGCTAGCCCTTGCTGTCTCCTCCCTTTCCTTAACCCTCTAGCTGTCTCCTCCCACCCTCCCATCCGCCCGCCCTCGGGCTCCTCCTCCTCCTCCCCTTTTCCTTCTTTCTCGCCAGCTCGCGCGTTCGCCCACTAGCCGCCTCGCCCCTTCGCTCTGGGTCCTCGTATCTGCCGATGGTGGGGAGGTTCCTCCCGCTCTCTGCATCGTCACTGCCCTCTCTCTTCCTCTGCCCTCTAACTCTACCAGCTGCCTCTGTCCTCTGCCCTCTGCTCTCTACCTTCCATCCTCTTCCCTCTGACCTCTGCCCCTGTCCTGCGCCCCCGCCCCCCTGCCCCCTGCCCACTGCCGTCTGCCTCTGCCCTGTGGCCTCTGCCATCTGTCTCTGCCCTCTATCTCTGTCCTCTGTCTCTGCCCTCTGTCTCTGTCTCTGCCCTCTGTCTCTGCCCCCTGCCCTCTACCACTGCCCTCTCAACTCCCCTCTCACTCTCACTCTCTAGCCGCGCCTACGAGTTTGGGGCTATGTGTGAGTGGATAGGGCGGGGGTGGGGTAAAAGGAGCGAATTAATAATATGAATATAATATCAAGGTGGGTGGTTAGTGTGTGTGGGGGGGAGGGGTGTGGTTAGTGTGTGTGTGACGCCGCAGTTGTCCTCTTCCTCCCTTTCCACCACCTATCAACCACCTCTAGCTCTATTCCCTCCCTATCTACCCCCTCCCGATCTACCCTCATCCCTCACTACCCCCTCCCCTTCCCCCTCTCGATCTACCCTCCTCCCTCTCTACCCGCTCCCCTTCCCCCTCACTCTCTACCCCCTCCTCTCTGCCGCCCTCCCTCTCTGCTCCCCTCCCTCTCTGCTCCCCTCCCTCTCTGCCCCCCCTCCCTCTCTGCCCCCCTCCTTTCTGCCCCTCCCTCTCTACTCCCCTCACTCTCTGCCCCCCCCCCCTCCCTCTCAGCCCCCCTCTCCCTCTCTACCCCTCCCCCTCTCCCTCTCTAGGGAGTGGTTAGTATTTGGACCTATGGGTGAGAGATGGAGTATTGCTTTGGGGGACCAGCCCTCTCCTGTGATGCTCCGCCCCCCTACACCTCAATCTCTACCCCCCTCATTCTCCCTCTACCCTCCCTCTCTACTCCCCTCACCCTCTCCCTATCTACTCCCTCACCCTACCTCTCTATCCCCCTCCCCCTCCCACTTTAACCGCGCCTGTGCAGTTGGGAGCTATGGGTGAGTGGATAGGACGAGGGCTGGGGGGAAAGGAGAAAATGAATAATGCTAATATGATATCAAGTGGGGGGGGGGGGGGGTTAGTGTGCGTGTGTGACGCCGCAGGCCGCTCCCACCCGCAACATGAACCAGATTTAACAAGGGAACAAGGTAAAGGAACCACTTGGAGGTAGTGACCATAATATGATAATTTTACATCTGCAATTTGAGAGCAAGAAGATTAAATCAGAAGTGTCAGTGTTGCAGTTGAACAAAGGGGAATAAGAAGGCATGAGAGAGGAGCTGGCCAAGGTAGACTGGAAATGGGGCCTTAGCAGGAATGACGGTGGAACAGCAATGGCAGGAATTTCTGGGCATAATCAAGAAGATGCAAGATTATTTCATTCCAAAGAGGATGAAAGATTCTAAGGGGAGAAGGAGGCAACCGTGGCTGACAGGGGAAATTAGGGACGGTATGAATCTTAAAAAAAGGTGCATAACATAGCAAAGAGTAGCGGGAAGCCAGAGGATTGGGTAACTTTCAAAGGACATCGGAAGGTAACAATAAGGGCGATGCGGGGTGAAAAGATTAAGTAAGAAGTTAAGTTCGCCAAGAATATAAAGAAGGATAATAAAAGCTTATTTTGGTAAGTTAAGAGAGAAATATTAATAAAGACAACTAAGCGTACCCTTGAAGGCAGAAACAGGTGAAATTGTCACAGGGAACAAGAAAATGGCAGAAGTGTTGAACTGGCTCTCGCTTCACAGAGGAAGACACAAACAATCTCCCAGTTGTACTAGAGGACAGAGGATCTAGGGGACAGAGGAACTAAAATAAATATGTATTTGGCGAGAAATAGTATTGGGTAGACTGATGGGAAGGTTGATAAATCCCCATGGCCTGATGGTCTGCATCACAGAGTACTCAAGGAGTTGGCTCTAGAAATCGTGGCCGCATTGGTAACCATTTTCCAATGTTCGATAGATTCAGGAACGGTTAACCATATAACCATATAACCATATAACAATTACAGCACGGAAACAGGCCATCTCGGCCCTACAAGTCCGTGCCGAACAATTTTTTCCCTTAGTCCCACCTGCCTGCACTCATACCATAACCCTCCATTCCCTTCTCATCCATATGCCTATCCAATTTATTCTTAAATGATACCAACGAACCTGCCGCCACCACTTCCACTGGAAGTTCATTCCACACCGCTACCACTCTCTGAGTAAAGAAGTTCCCCCTCATGTTACCCCTAAACTTCTGTCCCTTAATTCTGAAGTCATGTCCTCTTGTTTGAATCTTCCCTATTCTCAAAGGGAAAAGCTTGATCACATCAACTCTGTCTATCCCTCTCATCATTTTAAAGACCTCTATCAAGTCCCCCCTTAACCTTCTGCGCTCCAGAGAATAAAGACCTAACTTATTCAACCTATCTCTGTAACTTAGTTGTTGAAACCCAGGCAACATTCTAGTAAATCTCCTCTGTACTCTCTCTATTTTGTTGACATCCTTCCTATAATTGGGCGACCAAAATTGTACACCATACTCCAGATTTGGTCTCACCAATGCCTTGTACAATTTTAACATTACATCCCAGCTTCTATACTCAATGCTCTGATTTATAAAGGCTAGCATACCAAAAGCTTTCTTTACCACCCTATCTATATGAGATTCCACCTTCAAGGAACTATGCACGGTTATTCCCAGATCCCTCTGTTCAACTGTATTCTTCAATTCCCTACCATTTATCATGTACGTCCTATTTTGATTTGTCCTGCCAAGGTGTAACACCTCACATTTATCAGCATTAAACTCCATCTGCCATCTTTCAGCCCATTTTTCCAAATGGCCTAAATCACTCTGTAGACTTTGGAAATCCTCTTCATTATCCACAACACCCCCTATCTTGGTATCATCTGCATACTTACTAATCCAATTTACCACCCCTTCATCCAGATCATTGATGTACATGACAAACAACAAAGGACCCAACACAGATCCCTGAGGCACCCCACTAGTCACCTGCCTCCAACCCGACAAACAGCCATCCACCATTACCCTCTGGCTTCTCCCATTCAGCCACTGCTGAATCCATCTTGCTATTCCTGCATTTATACCCAACAGTTTAACCTTCTTAACCAACCTTCCATGAGGAACCTTGTCAAAGGCCTTACTAAAGTCCATATAGACAACATCCACTGCTTTACCCTCGTCAATTTCCCTAGTAACCTCTTCAAAAAATTCAAGAAGATTAGTCAAACATGACCTTCCAGGCACAAATCCATGTTGACTGTTCCTAATCAGACCCTGTTTATCCAGATGCTTATATATATTATCTCTAAGTATCTTTTCCATTAATTTGCCCACCACTGAAGTCAAACTAACAGGTCTATAATTGCTAGGTTTACTCTTAGAACCCTTTTTAAACAATGGAACAACATGTGCAGTACGCCAATCCTCGAGGACTATTCCCGTTTGTAATGACATTTGAAATATTTCTGTCATAGCCCCGGCTATTTCTACACTAACTTCCCTCAATGTCCTAGGGAATATCCTGTCAGGACCTGGAGACTTATCCACTTTTATATTTTTCAAAAGTGTCTACTTCTTTTACTTTGAAACTCATAGTATCCATAACTACTCTACTCGTTTCCCTTACCTCACATAATTCAATATCCTTCTCCTTGGTGAATACCGAAGAAAAGAAATTGTTCAATATCTCCCCCATCTCTTTTGGCTCTGTAGATAGCTGCCCACTCTGTTTCTCCAATGGACCAATTTTGTCCCTCGTTATCCTTTTGCTATTAATATAGCTGTAGAAACCCTTTGGATGTACTTTCACCTTACTTGCCAAAGCAACCTCATATCTTCTTTTAGCTTTTCTAATTTATTTCTTAAGATTCTTTTTACATTCCTTATACTCCACAAGCACCTCATTTACTTCATGCTGCCTATAATTATTGTAGATCTCCCTCTTTTTCCGAACAAGATGTCCAATTTCCCTTGAAAACCAGGGCTCTTTCCAATTTTTACTGTTTCCTTTCAACCGAACAGGAACATTAAGATTCTGTACTCTTAAATTTTCCCCTTTAAATGTCCACCATCTCTCTTCTACATCTTTCCCATAAAACAAAATGTCCCAGTCCACTCCTTTTAAATCATCTCGCATCTCATCAAAGTTAGCCTTTCTCCAATCAAAAGTCTCAACCCTAGGTCCAGTTCTGACCTTCTCCATAATTATATTGAAACTAATGGTATTGTGATCACTGGACCCGAAGTGCTCCCCAACGCATACCTCCGCCACCTGTCCCGTCTCATTTCCTAACAGGAGGTCCAGCACTGCCCCTCCTCTAGTAGGTACCTCTATGTATTGCTGCAAAAAACTATCCTGCACACATTTTACAAACTCCAAACCATCCAGCCCATTTACAGAATGTGTTTCCCAGTCTATGTGTGGAAAGTTGAAATCTCCCACAATCACTACCTTGTGCTTACTACTAATATCTGCTATCTCCTTACATGTTTGCTCTTCCAATTCTCGTTCCCCATTTGGCGGTCTATAATACACCCCTATAAGTGTTGCTACACCTTTCCCACTTCTCAGTTCCACCCAAATAGCCTCCCTAGATGAGCCCTCCAATCTATCCTGCCAAAGCACTGCTGTAATATCTTCCCTGACTAGCAATGCAACACCACCACCTCTTGCCCCTCCAATTCTATCACACCTGAAGCAACGAAATCCTGCAATATTTAGTTTCCAATCACAGCCCTCCTGCAACCATGTTTCACTGATCGCCACAACATCATACTTCCAGGTGTCTATCCAGACTCTAAGCTCATCCACATTTCTTACAATGCTCCTAGCATTAAAATATGCACATTTAAGAAACCCCCCCGTCTCTTCTTCTGTGGTTCCTGTGGATTGGTGGGTAGCTAATTTTATCACACTTTTCAAGAAAGGAGCGAGAGAGAAAACGAGGAATTACAGACCAGTTAGTCTGTGCTGGGGAAGATGCTGGTCAATAATTAAAGAAGCAATTATGGCCCATTTGGATAGCAATGAAAGGATTGGTCCAAGTCAGCATGGATTTATGAAGGGGAAATCGTGCTTGCCAAATCTTCTGCAAGTATTTGAGAATGTGACAAGTAAAATGGACGAAGGAGAGCCAGTGGATGTAGTGTGTCTGGACTTTCAGAAAACCTTTGATAAGGTACCACAGGAGATTTGTGGGGGGGAAATTGAGCACTTGTTAATGGGGGTAGGGTATTGACATTGATAGAGAAGTGGTTGGCAGACAGAAAAATAAAAAGTAGGAATAAACGGGTCCCTGTCAGCACGGCAGACAGTGGTGAATGGAGTGCCGCCAGGCTCGGTTCTGGGGCCGCAACTATTTACAAGATATATTAATGATTTAGATGATGGAATTAAATGTAACACAAGCAAATTTGCTGATGACACAAAGCTGGATTTCAGTGTGAACTGCGAAGAGGATGTTAGGAGGTTGCAGGTTGACTTGGACAGGTTGAGTGAGTGGGCAGATGTATGGCAGGTGCAGTATAATGTTATCCACTTTTGCGGCGGGAGCATAGAGAATGATTATTATTTCATGGTGTCAAATTAGGAAAAAGGGAATTGCAACGAGGCCTGTGTGTCCTTGTGCACCAGTCACTGAAAGTAAACATGCATGTACAGCAGGCAGTGAACAAAGCTGATGGCATGTGGGCCTTCATAACGAGAGGATTTGAGTATAGGATTAAAGAGGTCCTTCTGCAATTGTACAGGGCCCTGGAGGATTGTGTGCAGTTTTGGTCTCCTAATTTGAGGAAGGACATCCTTGCTATTGAGAGAGAGTGCAGCGTAGGTTCACGAGGTTAATCGCCAGGATGGTAGGAAAGATTGGAAATACTGGGCTATTCTTCACTGTAACTTGGAAGAATGAGAGGGAATCATATAAAATTATAAAATGACTGGACAAGCTAGATGCAGGAAAAATGTTCCCAATGTTGGGGGAGTCCAGAACCAGGAGCCGCAGTCTAAGAATAAACAGGCCATTTAAAGCAGAGATGAGAAAAAAACGTTTCACCCAGAGAGTTGTGAATTTGTGGAATTCCCTGCCACAGAAGGCAGTGGATGCCAATTCACTGGATGAATTTAAAAGAGTTAAGTGGAGCTCTTTGGGGCTAGCGGGATCACGGGATTTGGGGAAAAGGCAGGCACGAGTTACTGATTGTGGATGACCAGTCATGATCACATTGAATGGCGGTGCTGGCTCGAAGAGCCGAATGGCCTCCTTTACCTATTTTCTATGTTTCTATGAATAAATGCGCAGCGCTTCGCGTACAGCCTCGGACTCCAAGCATACATTCCCTATTTTATTCTTCAGCGTCCCGATCTTCTCTTTAATTACCCATTTGTCGTCCATGAACGTACATTATAAATTGTGAGAAATAGAGTCAGCGGTTTCCGGAAGCCCAGTTGCGGCACGCATTGACAACGGCGATTCACAGCGTGAAATCTGGCGCTCCTCTATACCTCTTCAATGTGATGCCGAGAGGTAGAAGCGTGGATGTAAGGTAATGCGGTGCCACACAGTATTGAGCTGTAATTGAATCATGATAGACAACACGGGTGGGAAATGCAACCAGGCTAACAAGCGGGAATATTTTGGTTTGCATTTAATTTATGTGTACCCATAACAATAAATGTTTTTTTTTTAAACCACAGCTTTGAAGTATCACAGTTGTCCTCTCATTCCGTTATTCACAATTCATCAGCGATCGTAATGTTACCGCCGTACACAAAGTTAACATCTCAGGATGGCTAAAAACCTAAACACTTATCGCTCTATCTCTCTCCATTGTAGTCAGTACGCCCAAGATTACACAGTCGTCTCGAGTTTAAACATGAATCGCACTGCACTCTGGCTGAAATCGCCTGTTCATATCTCAGCCCTGGGCATGGACACGCGCGTTGAAGTGTATATTACATAACGCGCGACGTGCTTGAGTGAGTTCCATACGTTTACACTTAGGAAACGACATTGTGAAGGTAGACCCAGGGCTAAGGCCCTGGAAAGATAGAGCTCTTAGATAGAGCTCTAGGGGCAAGTGGAATCAAAGAATATGGGGAAAAGGCAGGCAAGAGTTATTGATAGGGGACGATCAGCCATGATCACAATGATTGTCGGTGCTGGCTCGAAGGGCCGAATGGCCTCCTCCTGAACCTATTTTCTGTGTTTCTACGAAAGGATTGTTTGAAGTGAATTCGATGGCTTGTGAAATGCAGCGACTGCTGGTTAAGATGTGGACGGAATGCAATGAGCACATCGTGTTTGAAGCGTCAGATAAAAACAACACGTGCCAACCAGTAACTGAAAATAAATAATGAATATAACATCTGAAACTTATTCGGACCAAAAAGTCGTTATCGGTCAGTCCGCCCGGAGCTTGGTTGGCGAACTGTGCAAAATAGCATTCATACAATTCAGAAAAGTGAGGTTGAGGTGGCTGTACAGATATGGAATGCACCGCACAAGCTAGAATCATGAGCGAATAGCAAACTGCAGGAGAAACTCAGAGGATCCGGCAACACCCGCGAAGGGACCAAACACAGACGATGTATCGGGTTGGGATGCTTAGTTATTGCAGGTGTAGCGGGCAAAGATGAACTGAATTCAGGTTGACACAAAATGCTGGAGTAAATCAGCGGGTGAGGCAGCATCTATGGAGCGAAGGAATGGGTGACGTTTCGCATCGATCGACACTGGCTGCCTTTTCGTATAGAGGCGAATCACACGTGTATTTCAGCAGGCTGCTACTCACCATAGTTCTCTGACCAGATGCCCCTGCTCGTCCGATTAATTTATTTTTTAATCTTTCCAATAATTGCATCCACTGGATACTTCACCATGTTCACAAACTCCATTCTGAACTTGGCCTGAGTCACTCCATAAATAAACGTGTTGGTACAAAGGCTGAGGTTCTGTAGTATGTACCCGACCCGACGAAATATATATTCAGAGGGGTTGTAATAATCGGGATTTCTTTCTGCAACGTTATAATATAAATAATCCACGAAAGTTGTTACCCATAGAAGTATGAAACTGCCTGATATAGTGAAAAGCAAAATGATAGACCTCCTCCTGCTCTCCATCTCTGGATCATTCTGATTCCCCACATTTCCTTGACCTCTCAGTACCTTACGAACGCGACTCGCCAATAAAATGTTCCTGACTGTCAGAATATTAAAGAGCACAATTACGACGAAAGGAAGTAATGAAACGGCTACCTTATTAAACCGACCATATTGCACCCATCCCGGATACCTATAATACGCTGGTTTTGTATCACAGAACCACGGAACGTTATTAATGATCACTCTAGGTTTAAAGATGAAATAGAAAGGAACGTTTTTTAGACAGAACAGGACGCCTGTTGTTCCCAGAACCACAAGCGCAGTTTTTCCGGTGCAATATTTTGGTTTCAGCCTCTGACAACAAATGAGGACAAAGCGATCAAAAGTGAACATGACGGTAAACCAGACCGAACAATCTCTGGTGGCGCACATAAGGACGAATATTATGTTGCAGAACGGGTAGATATCGAGAAAAGATCCGGATAAGTAAAAATTGATCCGTCTCAGAATGACGGCGGTGACGACTGCCAGAAGGTCCGCCGCCGCCATCACGATCAAATAGCGAGTGGTGCAAGTGGACAGACCGCACTTTCCCCGGGACAGGATGGCGATTGCAACCAAATTCACTGTAAACAAGGAAACGGATTGCATATTAGTGACAAAGCTTCTAGCTTGCCTGAGATCAAACCTGAAGATATGGACTATGTGATTGAAATGTTTCGATTTCGGTTGGAGTTCGGTGCGAAATTTGAAATTATTCGCAGTGCGGTTCCGGACATGACATTTCCTCAAGGGGAACGAGATCAATTACGTCGCCCATGGGCCAGACAAGAATTGCCCCTAAATCACGTTGCTGAAAGAGAGTCTAGTGGTCAAAGAATAAGCATCAGCTATTTGAATGACAGACATATGGATGGGAAAAGTGATATGGGTCTAAACGATGACAATTAGTGGCAAGTTTAAATGGGGCTTGTTGGTGGACAGGGATGATGTTTTTTCGTGCAGTATTAGTGACGCTCGCAGTGATTCGGAACAGTTGAAGAAATATTTGTATCGCCAATGCATTGTAGAACACGACAAAATGAATGTAGTTGTGATTAGTGTTCGAGCTTACTTCGTGGGCGGCTAAATTGGGCATATTTCAATGTAATGTGACTTTCTTAAACTCCCAAAACCACCGATTTCAGAAACTGCACGTTGCCGTGTAAACGCCAGTGTCACGCATTGCATCTCGCTTCCTTGATCACGAAGTCTCCTTGACTTTCTGACAGTCGCTCGGTGGTCCTCATGAAGGCAGAATTGAAATTAATGTAAACGACACGGGACACGCACTTGCCAGATAACAAAAGCAAAGGCAGCGAACGTAGACACAAAATGTTATAGAAACTCAGCGGGTGAGGCAGCATCTGTGGAGATAAGGAATTGGCGACGTTACGGGTCGAGACCCTTCTTCAGACTGCTGTCAGGACAAAGAAAGAATGTAAAAAGTAACTGAAGAGTATCTACCTTCGATATTATTAGTAAATGCAGTTCTTGCTGTAGCAAAAGCAGCGATTATGGCCCACTTTACGGCAATCGGTCTTTATTAAATAGGAATGGGAGATTAATGCGAGGGTTTAAACTTCGTCTCAATTTATTCACTGTGCAATGTACGAATTAACATCCCAGCAAATCCGTAACTGACAAGTGTGTGATCAAAATATAGATATAACCATATAACCATATAACTATTTACAGCACGGAAACAGGCCATCTCGGCCCTTCTAGTCCGTGCCGAACACTTACCGGTGATCTCGGTGTTTCAGACTCCATACCTTTATAACGAAAAACAATTGAATGAAGAGGTATTACAATCTACCATCGTTGTGTTCTGTATAGTTGACAATGACAAATGTTTTCCTGGTTTATAAATCTAAGTTATTTTTACATTGTTCACAATTATTCAGTAAAGCCAACTGTCGGTGCAGCGGATCCTCCGTTTAAGAAACGGAACCAAGTGTGAAGGCGATTCTGAATACATATCGCTGAATATACATCGCTAACATCCACTTACCGAGAACGCCAAGAACACCAATAATGAAGTAGAATACTCTCTCGAAAGTGTTAAATGCCTCCAGCATCCTCTCCGCGAAGTTCGTGGTCCCGCGCACAGAAACGTTTCAGATGTACCGCCGCGGTGACTGATTACCTCCCGAACTTTATAATTTATAGTTAGTGGGATACTCAAGGGAGACGCCTCGTTGCGATATTATTCTGATTCTTGAAAATAAATGACGACATCGCAGTTGATTTGACGTTGTGATGCAATAGCTGAGACTTGATTGGGATGTGAATAGACCTGATGTTGGGGAATGGAAATCCACGTGTGGACAAAAGCACAATCAGTGAACAAATTGTGATTGAACAAATATAGGTTTGTAATTCAGGAAAGTTGCAGTCATAGTATGGCGGCACAGTGTTGCAACTGTTGCCGCACAATACCGGACATCCGGATCTGTTCCCAATCTCGGATGTTGTCTGTGTGTAGTTTGAAAATTCGGTGACCGCCGGGGTTCTTCCGGGTGCTCTGGTTTCACCCCACACCCCAAAGACAGGCGGGTCCACGCCGTCTGTTTTATATTTTCCCAATAACCAAATCTCATTTGCCCGCTGGAGGAATGTGTCTCTCTGTGGCCTGGCTCTTTAAGTGCCTATTGTATCCAGATCTATGAATGCATGTACATAGTTCCTTGAAAGTGGCATCACAAGTAGATAAGGTTGTGAAGAAGTCTTTTTGTGCGACTGCGTTCATTATTCACGGTAATGAATAGATAAATGGGGAA
Organism: Amblyraja radiata; assembly: GCF_010909765.2. Taxonomy (NCBI): domain Eukaryota; kingdom Metazoa; phylum Chordata; class Chondrichthyes; order Rajiformes; family Rajidae; genus Amblyraja; species Amblyraja radiata. Next base: position 755,302 of record NC_045994.1, read on the forward strand.
GTGACGTTACAATTGTACAAGACATTGGCAAGGTCTATCTCGAGTGCTGTATTGGAAACATGCTAAATTAAAGATGCCATTAAGCTGGAAAGTGCTGGAAAGATAAATTCCGAAGACGTTGTGAGGA